>NW_017803491.1:2966794-3020974 GCF_001625305.1 Branchiostoma belcheri | reverse complement strand
AACTAGTCAATCATCATGAAATTGTACAAGCAATAATGTATGTCCATCTATTAGTTACATAGGATTTCGTATGGTATGACGTAGGGGACCTTCCCGGTGTGAGTGGTTCAAACCTTACAGTCTGGTCTCGGGGTTGACATCTTTGACGAGGTGATACTCACCTGTTATGTCAATCCTTCCACAAATGTGGTAAATCGTCATAAAATAGAATAGAATTTCGTAGGAGCTACATAGAATTATGATAACAGTCTTCATAAGCTCTCTGACCCAAAGTTCGTCGGAAGTTGGTACCGCCCCCCGTCCCCGACCCAGTGCTGACGTCACTCGTGAAGGAAAAGCACGTGCCAACATGACAGCTCGCGGGTCATCAGATAGCTGATGATGAAGACCGAGAGATTTGGTCCAAAATTCCGGCGAGTCAAATTCCTTTACTTTCAGAAGAGATTCCTTCCCATTATCATGAAATTGTATATTTTCCTATCCTATATACTATATCAGGTCGGTTTCCAATGAAAACAAAGTTTATGGAGTCATTCAAAGAGAGAACAAAGACCTACGGGAGGATTTACCGGGAAAAACTCGGCCCGATTGACTTCGTGGTCATCAGCGATCCCAGGGAGATCGAGAAGGTGTTCCGCAATGAGGGCAGATATCCCAAGAGGCGAACTCTTTTCACCGTTAAAAAGTACCGTGAACTGAAGAAATTGCCGACTGGAATAGTAAACCTGTAGGTGATACCGTTATGTACTTATGCTGTGTGTGTGTGTGTGTGTGTGTGTGTGTGTGTGTGTGTGTGTGTGTGTGTTTGCGCGTGCGTGTGCCTGCGTGTGTGCGTGTGTCACGGTGCGTGTGCGTGTGTGTGTATGTGTGCGTGTGTGTGTATGTATGTATGTGTGCGTGTGTGTGTGCTCACGCGCTCATGTGTCTGTCTGTATGTATGTATGTCTGTCTGTCTGTCTGTACTCATGTCAATCGCACTTTTATCCCTTTTTGTTTTGTTTTTTTTTTTCAATATTTTGCAAAAGTGATTGAAAGCCATACTTTACAGGAGGGCTCAGATTTGAAATGGGATTTAGATCCGATTTGTTTCCAGAGAGGGAGAAGAGTGGCAGCGCGTGCGCAGCTCGGTGCAGAAGGACCTGATGCGGCCCAAGACGGTCGGCGCGTACGCCCCGCTGCAGGATGACGTCATCAGGGACCTGGTTGACGTCATCCGGGCTCTGACAGGGAGGGACAACAGCGGAGGGCAAGTTCACAACTTCACCAACTACGCGTACAGATGGGCACTGGAAGGTGAGTAAGAAACTCAAAAGGACATCCAAAACGAAGAGCAACAATCTTGCACCTTGTAATGATGGATGAGATGATATCGTTGTTTATTTCGGGTTCGCAATTAAGTTTTACGCTAGATATATATAATGTGAGTTTGGTATCGTATGTTAGGCCAAGGGTCTTAAGTTGACCTGCATTTGAAAGAAAGAAGTCCTCCATTACAGCTTTAGGTTGTATTTTTGATTGCTCAACTGTTCCCATGGCTCTGTCCATGCTTCATTTAGCTTGAAGAAGACCAGAGGTTGGATCGAACATTCATGACAAGTTCCATTGGGTGGAGCAATTCTTAGTACTCGTATGTGGGGAGGATTCCAACTCTTCGATGGTTGATTGTGTTAAATTTTGCCCACCTAGCGATCAGCGTGGTTGTGCTGGACAAGCGGCTCGGGTGCCTGACCTTGGATGACCTTGAACCGGATTCTGACGCGCAGCTGATGATCGATGGGGTTCAAGCCTTATTCCAGGGGTTCGCGAAGCTGGAGCTGTCGACGGTCGGCCTGTACAGGTACATCAGCACCCCAACCTGGAGGAAGTTTGAGAAAGGAATCGACCAGTGGCACTAGTAAGTATCTGATTTTTTTTTTATTTCAACATTTCAACATAGCAACACATAGTGGTGATGCACTCAAGCGAAATAGCTCAAATTAACGTCACCGCTTGACATGAATAATGATTACAACACAAGATGAACAGGAACAGAACTTAACAATAAAGGTGATGTTATGTGAATACAGTATAAATCAGTAAAGAAATCACTTGGAATCAGGTTGGAACAAAAAATTTTGGGAGCTAGTTTTCATGTACTCACGGCCTTCTTCTTATGTGCCAACATTCCGAAATTGGCCCATTTTATGGAATCGTATATTGATATTTGTGGTACACTGTACTTCTGTGGCTGTCACTTGTCCGAGTGCGTCAGTTATATGGTAATATTTGTGACGTAAATATTGGCATGAAACCCTAGCGTCGCTGCCAAGTTGCTGAAGGAAAAGCTGGCTAGAAGCAAGACTGAAGAAGGAAAAGTCACCGAGTCGGACACGGACTTTCTCCACAGCCTCCTCTCCAGGGACGACGTCACGTTCGAGGAGGCAATGCTGATGGCAGTGGACCTCCTGGGTGGTGGGATCGACACGGTACGTTACACTAACAGGGACCCCGCCCGGGGCCCCGCCGGGTAGTTTACGAGCGTTTTGTTTCTCATCCCATCTGGTTGGAGTCTTCTGTCTTCTAATCTCATCTATCCCTGATCTAACTATTTGACCGTTTGGGCACCGCAACTGTTCTCTACACTTTTCGCTTTTCTGTTCTTTGTAACGTTTTAGTGTCATTCTGGACCATTCTCTGATATCATCACCTGGTAGTTTAACGTACATTTTCTTTCTTATCTCATCTAGATAGTCTCATCTATCATTTGTCTAATCATTCAACTGTTGAGGACCACTATTTTTCTACTGTTTCATTTCATTTCATTTTTATTTATTTATCCAGGGGTAGCATATCGCCAATGTTATAATATAATAACAGAAAAATCATAATCGTCGTGATAATAAACGAAACAGGACAAATTAATAACGTAAAGAAAACAAACTAAATAAATATGACAAATGATGTAAATGATATTGATAATGGAACTGAATTTGCATATCAATGTTTATGTACAAAATACAAAATAAACAAATGTGGTCTTAAAAACACAGAGAGTTTTTGCATTTCTGACGTGAAGAGGAAGTGAGTTCCAGAGGACTGCACCGGAAAAAGAAAGCGATCTCTTTTTGTACTGCAAGCGAGCTTTTGGTAGCTGGAGTCCCCCTTTGTGCTTAGTCGGATGTTGTGTGTGTGGGTACTGGCGGATGTTGTGAATAGTTCAGAGATGTGTGGAGGTGACATTCCATGAAATGGAATCTGTAATCGATCTATTGATTTGTCTATTATTCATTTGATTATCTACTTATTTTAGACGGGGAATGCCCTGATGTTTAACCTCTTCTGCCTGGCGAAAAATCCCGAAGTCCAGGAGAAACTTTACCGTGAGATCACAGAGGTGGTTCCGCCCGGGCAGTCCATAGACGACAAGACGCTGAACAGGATGCGCTACCTGCGCGCTGTGGTGAAAGAAACTTTCAGGTAATATCAGCAAAGTTCTTTTTAATTTACAACCAACTACTCTCCAAGCATAGCCTGAGTGTCAGCCTTTTTAGCTTTCGTCCGCTCCCCACGATCCGCTACCCGGCCTGAAGAGTACAACCAACCTCTTCTTTAACTGGAGCTTTCGAGGATTGTCGATCTGTCATTGCCCAGATAAAGATGACAGACGGTCAACGAAACGTCAACGAACTTTGCTATTCAATCATTCACCAACCTTATATGCCCCTTAGTGGCATAGCTATTAAGTTATATGCTATTTTGAAATATGCTTTTTGTAATTTCCATAATACATGTATAAGATATTTAATGCTACGTCAGAAAGATGTAAGTAGTTTGTCAGACAAGAGCAAGTGAAGGTTTTGTATTTGCTTTGTAAATGTTTCTATTATAGTTTTCTAATTTTTATTCGAAATCTTCCAGAGTTTATCCAAGTGTCAGCGCCAACATGAGAGAGTTGAACCGGGACATTGTGTTGTCGGGATATGTCGTTCCAGCAAAGGTATGAAGACATTACTTACTCAGTTATCCTCTTCATCACTTGCGAGACATAATGCCGAGACTTTTCCCTTCCACCTGGGTCTGTCCTCGGCCAGCTTTTTCACTGCTCGCCAGGGCTGTCCCAGAAATGAAGAAATTACATCATGAAATTAAAGGTTTTACCCCTCCGTCAAGTGTTACGATTTGTGAAGTTCTTATATATAATTACTTTATTTGTAATAGACCGATCAGGAACATTTGATCTATTGTAAATTTCTTGCCGATTCTGTGCTTATTCCTTTGTGCCAGCCTGAGGGGAGGCCATTGACCTCCAATCCAACCTTCGTTATGTCAACGAGTGTTCGGCTCAGACCGAAGAGGTCCCGGGTTCGAATCCTGCACGATGCCATCAGCTGTCCCAAAGGGGTGGGGGGCACTTCTCAATGTCCGGGTAGAATTCTCGCATGGTTCCGCTGTATAGGATTTTTCATTTTTAATAAATTGAGACTTTAGAGGTTGGACTACCCTGCCAATGTGTGTTTTTCAAGGTCTAAAACTCAGGTTGACTTTCGACCACGTTGTTCTGACATGGTTCCCATATATTAACATAGGAAAGCCAATTACTAGACTGTGCCCTGTTCCTCTATACAGACACCGATCCTGATGGCCAATGACGTCATCAGCTCGCTTCCGGAATACTATCCGGAACCGGAATCCTTCAAGCCGGAAAGATGGCTCCGCGATGACGTCGCTTCAGGTGGCGTCCAACCGTTCGCGATGCTGCCGTTCGGATACGGGCCGAGGATGTGCATCGGTACGGGTATATTATTTGTATTATATGTATATGGACAGTTTAAATTCAGAATCGTTGTGTTTCTTTTTCATTAACTGTACTTCAATTTCTTATGCTTGCTTTTGCGTGCATTTAAAAATCGAAAGCCTTAAAGTTAGTCATTTTCGATTTTATATATTTTTTCAAGAAGAAAATGTCCAGGGAAATCCTTTGTGTCAGTCAGTGTTTCTTTTATCTTTTTAACGTTCACGTGTCAGCGGTAGAAGATGTTACCTGAACCACTACAGAAAACTCTAATATGAATGTTCTTACGTTATCATTTGGCTCGGTTCCTACCCCAGGTCGGCGTTTTGCAGAACAGGAAGTACATCTCGGGTTAATCAGGGTAGGTTACTTTGTCCATGAAGGGTTAAAAACCATTTCCGAGATTAAAGATACATTTCCGATTGACTTAAGGTTAAACCCGTTTGTCGATGAGGGGATAAAGCCTTAGAATTCTTAATCTTCATGGCTTTTTTTAACCTCTGCAAGGGGATTTTAGAGATGTTTGACTCTTATTGTGATCTTTGCTGCATGGGGATCTCTCTCTTTAACAACTTTTCATGTATTACATGTATTCACGAAAGCATATCGTACATTCATACGCTTGCTCTGTTCCAGCCTTAGTTTCATTTCATTTTATGAATTTCAGAAACACTTGTTAACACTTCAGTTCAGCATGTTGTGGTCGCAATCGGTGCATTTACTCACTACTTCTTCTTGATGTAATATAACGTTTAATAACATTGTAACTGTACCCCTGTTTATATGACACAGATTGTTCAGAGCTTCCACGTGGGCTGGTCCGGAGAAGACATGAAGCAGAAGAACAGATCAGTCATCAACGCACCGGACAGGGACAGCTTCGTGTTCCGCGAGAGAGCCGGCGCTGCATGACCTTCTTTTAATTATGGCTTGTTTTATTTCTTTGTTTTTTTTTTGTTGCCATTTTCCGACAAAATCTGTACATTTGGGGACCTGGTATTACACTCAAATCATCTGAAATTTGGTCTGGGTATGCTTTATATATCTACCAACAACAATTCATTATATTTTTTGTCATAAACTTGTATAATTTGGGACTTTTTTTACTGCTTTTGGGTCACAATTTACAATATAGTTAGGGATGACTATCGATGAGTCATCTGTCTGGCATGCACAGCAAGTAACCAATCAGCATGCAGCTTTCCTCTATTCTTCTTGCTGATTGGCTGTTGGGATATAATTGGGTTTACTCCATGAACAGCTGCACAACCCATACCACATTGAAAGTAGGTACTGCATTGAAGTGTTTTCGTAGGTATGTCAAACTTTCCTGCTCAAGCACTTTCCTGCTCAGGGCATAAACGCTTTTTTTATCTTGAAAATCAGCAGTTTACATCATGCAAATGAAAATCCTAATCAGTAATGTAGGGGATAGCTATCCAACTAAGATATTCTTTGTCATTTGTCACTTCATACTATAGTTATATCGATGTAAAACATTGTTTTCCCTTGTATTCTCCTTCGATTAATTCTTTCCCTGCCATGTCGTAAAATGTGTGGTGAAGCCATGCTGAATTTGCTCCAAAGCAAATGTCGGCCTTTCTAATTTTAAAGATACCTTTATTGACACCCCATTCACATGAAATGGGATCCAATCGCTAGACTTTGCATTACAATATTATAATGTGTTATCGCAATCCAGTCTAAACTGGGTGTTAATCATTGTTTTTCAGAACAGTAGAATGATGCGTTATTGTTCTTTGTTCCATATTATCTGAAAGTAAACTTTTCTTTCTTTTCTTGATGATGTTTGCTGAAAAGCGTTCGAAACGTCTGTAAGTCTGTTTCTTCCAGTGTTTAAACCAATAAACAATCGATACAGCGTTACCGTTGTGAACGGTCGTTTTTTTTCATTCCGTTTGAAAATCATTTTCAGGAAAAGAATCAATAAGATGTTTAATCTATTTAGATATATGTTCTATCTCTACCTGTTTGCCGTTGGAGCACACTTATTCAGCCGCTCGTGGGACTATGCGCTGGACAAGCAGTGGGTCCCTCGCGATGGCCTGATGGTCAAGTATCTGAGTGATTTCAGTGAGTTCGAGACAACACCTGAACAGCTCATCTATCCGGTAAGGACTATCTTTAGACGAGAAGAAATGTTAACGTTTTCACTGGATTTTACCCCTATACGTATTCTTTCGCAAGTCGTTGTATGTAGTCAGATTTCGCAATGACAACTGCTCTATTTAATGCAGTTATTTGGTATCACTAATTTTCTGCATAAAGACATTATTCGTTCAAGTATATACCAACACATTGCCGATTCTATGCTTACGTATATAATTACGTGCTGTCACCTTTTAAATAAGAATCCTCATTTGTCTTAACAATATTGTAATCTTGTGTACTCAATAATGATATTACTTTTCTGATCATGTTCCGATCAGAATAATTCCAATTGATTACTAATCTAAATTGATTACTAGTATGTCTACATGTACTCAAGACTGATGCTACTTTTCTGATCATCTAACCACTAAAGTAGCTCAATATGATTTTAAATCTACGTGCAGTAGAATTAATTCAAATTGTCACTGATCCTCGTCTCAACAATTTTTCCCGGTGTGTTTCTTCTTAGCCATGTCTCAATTACGTCTATCAATACAGGTAGCAAATGCGGAGATATTTGTGCGTGCTTACGTACGTCCCGCCAATGAAACCCACTACAGCCGCCTGACTCAATGCGAGCTGTACAAAGGTGTCCACAGGGACACTATGGTGAGGAGGCTGACGTCTGGGGGGAAAGACCCAGGACGGGTCAACATAGAGGCTGCACGATATTCATGGTTAGGGCTATTATTTTCTATCTCTCACATTATTGTATTCACATTTCTTAAGATTTAATGCAGCTCAGTAATCCTCTATAACATCGTCCGTTGCATCTTTCTATCTTTCATATTAACTTCCCCTTGCACTGGCTTCGTCCTTTTAAAAATCTTAGCTAGTGGCTGTCTGGTAATCTGTAGATATTTTAGAGATATTATATCATATATTACATTATAGGTACTATAGATATTATATCCTCAAGTTTCATCTTATATGTTGCATCAGCAAATTAACCATTGACCTGTTTTTATTGCTTTCATGCGTATGCTGATGACTTGCAAGGTTGTGTATATATACATCGTTCTAATAAAATATAATGGTAACACTGAGGCCGTTGCTCACTGTATGTTATATTAATGTACATGTGATGCTGCTAAGCAAGCAATATTGCTCACATATTATGAATAACATTTGGGGATTCCAAGTCTCATGCAAACCAACTTTCCCCCTCTTTCTCCCGTAGGAGTTTTTTCTACCTCGTACGGTCCTGTTTCCGCCTGAGACAGCCGAGTACGGACTTCGACGTGCCGGATAGCAAATATCAACGACAAAGCACAATGCAGATTAATAATAAGTTCTAGATGTATAAGCTCTGGGTTACGTAGATGACGTCACATTATAAACAATAATTTCTAATCATTCAAATTTCCATTGTTTATCGGTAAAACCCACAAGTTCTTTCTCCGTACAATGTATCCAGGGGTTATATAACATCTCGATATCGTGCATTTCACATTACTGTTCCATAGTACGAAAACTATGGTGTCTTCTGACCGTGTGTTCTGTTAAGGGTATATGTAAAATTAAACATAATGTTATATCAGACATCGGATTCTGCTTTTTTTTTTCTTGAGTCAAAAATTCCAATAAAGAATCATTTTTGTGAAGTTGTTTATTAAGATATAAGACGATATGATTCTCTTGTGTTTACCGGCCGTGCACGTGTTAAAACGAGTGGATATACCAGCAGCAGGCTCCCAGCTTGTAGGTAAAACGAAATATCACTAAAATATTTAAGATAGTGTTTCCCTAATTGTTGGAAAACAACCACAGGACATTTTTTCTTGTATAATCCTTTTGTATTTCTATACAAATATCAGGTATTATTTTCAAAATCATCAACATATCATTCCATCTGCGTACATCTGACGAAAGCGGTGTCTGTTCTGCGCAGGTACGTACAATAGCGACAATCAACAATGCGGTTCTAGAACGTCACAAACCAGTCGATTCGACGTTACCGTTGCGAACGGCAGTGTTTGTTTCTTCCTGCGCGAAAATTTGTCATTTTCAGCGAGAGAATGAGAAACCCCAAAGGATAACGATGATTGGCCTATTGAGATACATGCTCCACGTCTACCTGTTCCTCGTCGGAGCCCACTTGTTCAACCGCTCGTGGGACTATGCGCTGGACAAGCAGTGGGTCCCTCGCGATGGCCTGGTGGTCAAGTATCTGAGTGATTTCAGTGAGTTCGAGACAACACCTGAGCAGCTCATCTACCCGGTAAGGAACAAGAAACATCAGGGAACAAGAAATGTTTTTAGCCGAGTTTATATGTACTATGTCGAGAGGTATATGATATTTTTGTTGTTATAATTGGATTACTTGATAGAAAACTTTGATTGTGGTATGACTATTTGTGTGAGTAGTGAGTACGAGACAACACCTGAGCAGCTAATCTACCCGGTAATTAAGGAGGCTATCAGCAGGGAACAAAAATGTTTTCAGCCGAGTTTACCCGTACTATTTCCGAGGGGTATAGGGATATGTCTTAGTAACAGTATAGTGATGACTGCATTACTTGATAGAAAAGAGTTCGTTTAAAGGTTGATTGTGGTATGACTACTTTTCTAGCCTGGGTACCATCCGGATTTTCGCTCCGCAACGCTCGAAAAAATCATTTGAGCGTTGCGGAGCGAAAATCCGGATGGTACCCAGGGTACTACGAGTACTTTCCTGCATCAAGCCATCATTTCGATCTCACATTCAAACATACGGCTGACGCGTCGACGATTCAATGTTTATGTAATTGTCAGTAATGTTAGAATCTTAACTTTCGTTAACGACAATGTAATTATATCTACATGTACTCAAGACTGGTGATACTTACTTTTCTGAACATCTAACCACTGAAGTAGCTCAATATTAGCCTGAGTGTCAGCCTTGTTAGCTTTCGTCCGCTCCCCGCCAAGATCTTGGGGAGCGGACGAAAGCTGACACTCAGGCTAGCTCAATATGGTGTTGCACCTACTACTGACATTATATAGATTCTCTACAACCGTAACAAATTGCCCCTAATTCTCGTCTCATAATCTAACCAGAGACGTCCAGAGTAGCTCAATATGATGTTACATTAACGTGACAAATTACTGTTAAGAAACACACTAGTAACATTGTCACTGATTCTGGTCTCGACAGTTTTCTACTCAGTTTTGCCCGGTGTACGAGTATTTCTTCACCATGTCCTAATTATATACGTCTATCAACACAGGTAGCAAATGCGGAGATATTTGTGCGTGCTTACGTACGTCCCGCCAATGAAACCCACTACAGCCGCCTGACTCAATGCGAGCTGTACAAAGGTGTCCACAGGGACACTATGGTGAGGAGACTGACGTCTGGGGGGAAAGACCCAGGACGGGTCAACATAGAGGCTGCACGATATTCATGGTTAGGCTTTTCTTCGGTCTCTTACATTTTCTACACACTTTTCTATGTTTAGCCTTGGCTCAAGTTAGTTCAGCAATCTTCATCAAAGTTGGTGCGTTGTGTCCTTTCACCTTTCATGTTAGTTTCTTATTGGATTTTAATAAACCTTTAATTCTCTTAGCAGCTGCACCTTTTCTAAAAACCGTAATTATACAGATAGTATACATCAGTTTTGTCTTCTGTATTTTAATATTTAAAAATCAGGATGCTAAACGTTGAATATACTGGACTCTTATCTTTGTGATTATCCTTTTTATACGTCTTCTGTTGATGACTTACATAGTTGCGTATTTATACATCGTGCTAACTACGCCAACACTGGTGGTGTTGGTCGTTCGGCACGGTGTAGGGAGCTGCTGTTTTTGAGAACGAACAGTACCACACACTGCACGACATCCTACCTTTAAGCATGTCTTATAAAGTATACGAGTGAAACTTAACCTTAATGCATGCTTTAAGATAGGCGTAAAGAATATATTTTTTGCAGTGACAGCATTTGCAGAGATCCCAAGTCTCATCGAAGCGAACTCTTTCTCCCGCAGGACGTTTTCCTACCTCGTCCGGTCCTGTTTCCGCCTGAGACAGCCGAGTGAGGACTTCGACGTGCCGCCAGAGGAGCCGCCGCCTCCCTACATCCCCATCACCTGGCTTCAGCTGGCCAGGAACATCCGTGATTGGACCACGGACTACCTGCGAGAGGCTTCCTCTGAGGATCCAACTGGTGAGGGGTTTTTCAGTCCTTTGTTACGACGTCTTACCCATATTCAAACTTTTGAAAATAACTGTCTGTACATGTTACGAACGTGTCTTTACGATGCAAACAACCGTGCTCTTGTGCGTACGGAAACACACGAGTCACACATGCATGAGTAATCTCCAAGCAAGTCTGAAAAGACAGTTTCAAAGTGGCAGCAGCAACCATTTGCGAAACAGTTATCAAAGGGTGCCAAAATTGTCTGGCAAATGGATACTGCCTGCCTTTGGCACGAGACTTGTGTTTCTCGACCATTAGTTCAAGTCAGAATATTTGTTTTCCGTACCGTAACGCTCACTATGTAAGGCTCTGGGATAACTAACCGATGTTGTATGACAGACAATTGATGAATATTGTGTCTTTGCTTCTACTTTTCTCCGCAGATTCTTACACCGGACCAGGACCCCGCCCAAAGAAATGGAGCGAGTTCTTCCAAGAAACCTTCAAAAGTATGACGGCATGGATCTCATCGGACGATGAGAATGAACTTGGTTAGTACACAACTGCAATATTAAAGTCACTAGTTTATTGTATGGGTTATATATCGGCCTACCAATGATTTCATTGAACAAGTAATATTGTCTCCAAATCTTGTGTTTTCTCTCCAAATTGGCCTTGCTTTGTCAGACGTTTGAAGTTTTCATGTCTTTGAATGTGGAATCAAACTAACAGAATACTTCTGATTATACGTCTACATACTAGTTACAAGTTTGTTGGGTAGGATGTCACGTTCTGCCCGTTTATTCCTGCGCTATGTTACCATGGTTACCACAGACGCCGCCAACGCCCCGCCCCACCCAGCCACCAACACAGACCCCCCTGAGGTCACGTGGTCACACCTGTGGGGTGAGATATGCAAGAAGGCGTCCTCTGACGTCAGAGCTATCTTTTGGTCAGACACACCTGATGACGTGGTGATGACACAAGATGACGCACCCAAGACTGGTACGTATACGAACAGAGAAGCCATTTTAAAGGCGTCCAATGCAGTCCAATCCAGGGTATCGCCCATACATCATTTTTTGGTAACGTTACCACCTATGAAATAGGTACCGGTATAACCAGTCTACGATACAAAATAAGCAACCATTTTGTGTCAGTGATCATTGAATTTTTGCCTCACAGATATCAATTTGCTAAGGAAACTAACTACACGAAAAGTCTGACCAGAAAATTGACTTTGAAAATCACGTTTTACTGCTCTGAAATTTAGCGATGTATCAACGAGTTACTCCCATAAACGTTTAGTGGGTAAAGACTGTTTAGATCTCATAACTTGTCTCTCAACCGGTCACTGTCATCGCTACAAGAGTAAAACGTTTCACGGTTCACTATTAAGTCCTAATTATAATATAATGTATAACGATTGTCTCTCACTTGATTGTAAACTGTTTCTCTTGATGACTGTTACAGACCCTGCCGACCCTGAGCCCAACGGAGGTGTTTGGGCTGCACTGATGAACCGCCTGCCCTCGTCCCCGACCACACATGATGAGACACCAGACCCTGGTGGTCAGGAAGGTGAGCTGTCTAGTCATCTACGTCTAGTAGGAAGTTAGATTTCTAGTGATGAGATTTAGACTAGTAGATTTCTACCTGAGAAATAATTCTCACGTTGGAGTTGAATATGCACGAGGCGCACTTATACCGGGCGGGAATTGCGCTCAGTACATGTACGATCGGGATGTGAGCTTACATGGCTCACGATTGCGCACAGCAGGAATTTGGTGATGTCTTACGTGAAACATTTGCCGATTCTGGTGATTACAGATTAGATTTACTCTATTCTAGTAGATTTCTACCCGAGACAACAGTTCAAGTTTCGTATTAAAGTTATCCTCAATCAGGCTTTGGGAAGCGACTGGAAAGAGTAGAAATCGATGATATGCCAGGGGATTTGGTCTAGTTTGCACCTCCCGAGCATATCGCATCTGTCCATCATTCGGCCGATTTCTACTCTTTTCCGCCGCTTCCCGAAGCCTGGTAGCTACTAGTATCAGAAAGCTACAGAGACTTGAACTACCTTTTACTGATCCCATGTTTTATAATTCCCTCTCACTGTAGACTCTACCGAGCCCGGTTGGAGCGTGCCCGCCTGGATTGGTCGCATTTTCCAGGCTAAGAAGCCAATGACAGCCCAGATTCGGGCCGACGCCCCCGTGATCATCGACGATCCTCCCTAATAGCGCCTCCTTGCGAACCGAAGGATCCTCAGCGATATCCAGCTGAGATGATGATATGATACCCTATCCTTGTAGTTTTGAGGATCAGGGTACTATTTGTTGTTAAAATACACATGTCCTGCAGATTGTTTCGGACGTCCATTGGATATATACAGCTCTACTATCAACATTTTACAAAAATTGTGCTCGATCGATCTTCAAATGCTCCGTTTTGTAACGCACGCACGCCATATAATAATCTGTTATCCGCTATTAGACTTCATTTGCCATTTACGTAGGATCACTTCAGTAGGATTTGCATTGTGTAAAGAAATACTGTTATCGGTGCGCTGAAGTAGCAGTTTTGCTTTACGAAGGTTCATTAATTCCAGCATTATATAGAATTTGCATTGCACAAAGGAATGCTATCTTTGAAATCCATGGCCATGCCATATGCATGTTATATGTTCTGAACGTTTATGGCCTAGCGATACTGCAAACCGTTAGAGAAGTTTCAGGTTTTCATGGCCTATCGAACGACAAACGTTACGTTAGAGAGGTTTCCTAAGGTTTTTTATGGCCTATCGAAAGAGCAAACCGTTAGAGAAGTTTCCTAAGGTTTTTATGGCCCATTAAACTGTTATATATTAGAGAAGAAACCGTTAGAGAAGTTGGCCTATCGAAAGAGCAAACCGTTAGAGAAGTTTCCTAAGGTTTTTAAAACGGCAAACCGTTAGAGAAGTTTCCTAAGGTTTTTATGGCCTATCAAAACTGTTAGAGAGGAAAACCGTTAGAGAAGTTGGCCTATCGAAAGAGCAAACCGTTAGAGAAGTTTCCTTAGGTTTTTAAGGCCTATCAAAACGGCAAACCGTTAGAGAAGTTTCCTAAGGTTTTTATGGCCTATCAAAACTGTTAGAGAAGAAAACCGTTAGAGAAGTTGGCCTATCGAAAGAGCAAACCGTTAGAGAAATTTCCTAAGGTTTTTATGGCCTATCAAAACGGCAAACCGTTAGAGAAGTTTTCTAACGTTTTTTATGGCATATCGAAACAGAAAACCGTTAGAGAGGTTTCCTAAGGTTTTTATGGCCTATCGAAACAGCAAACCGTTAGAGAAGTTTCCTAAGGTTTTTATGGCCTATCGAAACAGCAAACCGTTAGAGAAGTTTCCTAAGGTTTTTATGTCCTATCGAAACGGCAAACCGTTAGAGAAATTTCCTAAGGTTATGTTAATTATCAAGCTCCTTGTATAGCAAATATTAACAACAAAACAATAGATGGGAGCTCCAGATTTATTTCTAGGCACAAAGATAATAACTGACTATGTTTAGTAAGTTTTTCTTAAAGATAATATATAATATATAACCATTCGACTTTTACTTCTGCCAGATACATTAAAGATAATCTGTCAGACGTCCTTCCTATATATCGACCTATACACGGTCGTCGGCTGTATAGCCGGGATTATAACATCGCGATACAACTGTATATACATATTATATAGTAGAAAGGCAACTCAATGAAAAAAGTGGTCACAGTCTTTTTACATGTACATGTTCTTTTTACAGTATAGAAATAAAACGTTCAAAAGTAAGAAATTGGTCTGTCATTTTTCTTTGATGAAAGTAGTAATGAAGACGTGAAAATAAGGTCGAAGAAGTTCAATTTTCGCACTGAAAGCTAGCCTCCTTCACTTGTTGGTGGGCGGCGTCATTTTATTTGAGCGACGCGAGTTATTCCGCCGATCCGCGGAGGGACGATTTTCCCTAGCCTCCATTTCAGGCGTTCCCGGATATTTTTTTTTTTTTGGGGGGGGGGTATACGTATTTTCTGATCAAACGTAGAACGCACGCAATAGAAGCTCCGGCTGGCAACCCTACATCCACGGAGATATGTAGTTTTGCCAGCCGGAGCTTCTATGGCAAAACTCCGAGGGAGTTTATTGTGGCAAAATTACTTTTCGCGCCCCCAACAAACTCCCTCGGCGGCAAAACCGTCCCTCCGCGGCATAACTCTCGTCGCTCACCGAAAAAAGATTAACGCCGCCACCCAACAAGTCTGCGAAGGAGGCTGAAAGCCGCGTTTGCGGAGGAGGAAGAGCGGAGCTGTATAGGCCATTCAGGTTTTGGCCTGATATCTATTATTAATGATTGCCGTGACCGCTTTCTGACAGCCGTCCGCCAACCTTGGGTCAGAATGCGGGGCAATCAAAAGGGGAACACTGCCCCCTTCTGAAGGTCAACCTCTCCTTGAAGACAACAGAGGGAACTGGCCCTGCCAGGCAACCATGACCCAACCACGGGAGATGCTCTAGTTTAATAGACACCAGATGTACACTACCACTATCAGTTCTCAACACATTAGCTGGCCAAAATGATCATTAACAGGTAGCTACAAGTATTTTTGGTCATTTGGTTATAGGGTGCTGGGAAAGAGAGCATGTTCATGTTACGCCCAGCCGCCCCTTAATTAGGCCAAGCACTCTCGATAAGTGTGCTGCTGGACTATGTATAGTAGGGCTTTGACCCACATAAACCGGACTTCCCTACTCTACAAGGATCTGCAGCTCCGATAGGTGGCGCTGCAGCGCGGGTTAATGACCCCGACGGCCATGTTGTTGTAGCAGCCGCTGCCAAGATGTGCTCCTGTCGCACGATGGTCGTCTGGTAAGAAAAGCGTCCTGGAGGACAACAGGGACGCCTTCTTGGGTGTAGGTAAGTACCGAAGTGTTGCCCTGTCATGTGATGATGCCGAATTGGTGGTCTACTGATGCAGAAACGTCTTGAAAAAGCGCTGTCTCTCCCCACACGCGATACAAGCTGTAACCCACAGTCTTACATAATATCTCTGTTGTCCTTGAGTGGTTTTTCGAGCATATAAGAGACGCGGATGTTCTATTTTTATCCCGCAGCCGCGCTAGCGATACTGTAGCCAAGGAGTCCGCATATTTTCAACGATTGTCGCGATGTCCTTGAGTACAAAACGGGGAGAAATTGTTGCAACTGGCAACTAGGTCAAACCGCATTCTGGGCGGGTTTATTCTGTTGGGTCACGGTGACCTCAGTACGCCACCCGGACTTCGCGACACCATGTAGCGTTGTTTACTATATCCTTACAACTGTGGGAAAGATTGACACATTGACTGAAACGTATGCCGTCCTGCAGTTTTAAAAGCAGGTGACCTCTAAAACGCTGGGCTCGGGTTTTGCTGACCCTTTGCCAGGTGGTCAGGCATGTCCGGACGGACGCGGACTGTTTGCGTAGTGACCAGTAAACCTGCAAGTTAAAATGTCACCAAACTGACCACGTAACCATGTCACAACCTGACGTTAACCTGTCAGCGTTCTTACAACAAATTACACGATCATTGATATTGAAAGTACACAGACAATAAGATTGACACACCCCTGACACAGTGCACGGGGAGATCGGGTTGTCAACTGGTTGTTAACAGAAAGATATCATACATGTGTCGGGTTTTTAGTACTGATAATCCCTACATTAGAACCGACGAAAGGCCAAAAATCGGGCCGAATCAATGCAGTCCGCCCATTAGTTTCCCGGCCGTTTTCCGACACATACACGACGAACGTCGGCCACGTATCGGTTTCCCCCATAGGTCACCAGAGGTCATAATATGCGTTACATCCTGATTACCCAAATAAATGTAGCATAGGTTAGTCATATGAATTAGGCATTCGATTCAATTTTTTTTTTGCTTGTTGATTACTATTAATATAAGCTTTGCCTAAATACAAAATACAGTCAACTGATATCGATGATAATGAAGACCATTGAAATGGACACTTTCGAAACACTTGAAAACTTTTAGCCTGATTAAAATTACGGTTGCCGGCCGCCCTGCGGGAAGGGGCCACTAAAGCTGCGGACGGCAGTGTTTGCGTTACACAGACTAGAAAACTTTAGGTTGACCAAGTTTACCACCTTCTTCGCAGATTGGTGTGGCGGCGCCATTGTTTTTGGGGTGGGCCGCTGATCAACACGAGTATCGCCGCCCAACAAACTCCCTCCGCGGGCAAACTCCCTCCGCGGCCAAACTCCCTCCGCAGCCAAAACCCGCATCGATCAGCTTCCCCCAACCCCCGAAAAAATAATGCCGCCGCCGCACTGGTCTGCAAAGAAAGCCAAGAAGCAGCACAGATTTCAGGATATTATTTGAGAAATTCGTATTAAGCGTCACTTTTTACCTCAAAGCGTCATTGAACTGCTTTAGTGGCGGTGGCTTTCAAGAATATCAGATTACACCGAATGGCGGTGACGCAGAGCAAACCAGCACTGCAGCAGCTCTGTAAACGGCAGATCGACACAAAAACGAACCTACCTTGCCTGGTCTGTTAAACATCATTCTTCCACTGCCTCACGGACCCTGCACAAGTCTTCCCACACAGTTGTCGCCTTTGCTAACTATAACTAGGCTACTGTGCGTTCTTTGGCACTTATTTTCTATGCTACATAATGATACTCGATAGACAAATAATACTATTATATTTCTTTTTCAGGAAACAGCATGCTGTATCGAGAGCCGACCGAAGCAAAAACAATACACACTACCTGATTGGAGATAGCACAAAAAGAGCTGCAGGGCGGCTGATGCAAGGACTAGCCCTACAAGCCTTAAAATACGTTGTTGTTGTTGATGTTTTTTTTTACATACATTTGCAACAGCTGCCTGTGTCCCACGTGTAGTGCATTGTTAATCAAATCAAATCAAACTGTAAGGTTACCCTGTAAAAGTACAAACAACACTTGGGAGAGATAATCCCTTTGTCGGTGTGATAGAAATTTCTCGTAATTTATAATTGATAAGTATAAAAAATTCATTCAGAGGAAAGGCATAAAAAAGAGATAAGGAGGAGGGAAAAAAATATAAAGAAAAGACCTGTGCTGGGATACGATCCTACGACCTCTGGATCTCGCAATATTCACCAATGTTCTTGCAACCATCCCGCTGAGCCATGGCGAACTCCGTACTTTGCTTATGCAAATATTACACTATTGACGTGGCGGTTCGAGTTTCTTCAAAGGAAATGGAAAGTAACAAATGTTTGAAATTCACCTATGTCGTATAATAGTTACTATTTATTCCTGAGGTTAATCTTGTACGCCATATGCGACGTTTATCATGTCATTCTGTATTGCGCTTTGTTCTTCAAGTTGAACACGGCGACCGTCATTTGTAGCGCGCGCGCGAGTGGCTCAGTCGGTAGAGTCGCTGCCTCCTTGCCTTGCTTTGCGATACGTGGCTGCCAGAACGGCGCCAGTTCGAATCCCATGCTATGCTATTATTGTCATGATTGATATTGTGTGATTGACTTATGTTCCAGTTTCTTGTACATGTTTCAGGAGTCCTAAAGACGGAGCTACCATAGAAATCGTTGTATTGTGTTCATAAGTCATCATTGCCACATGCCGTTTACGTATGGCGGTGGCTCGTAGTCCGTGCGTTCGTGCCCAGCTTTATTGTATCGACTATTATTTTGCACACGACCATTGAATTGAATAATTCTCACATATAAATGTAAGAATCATTTAACAAACTCAACTAAACCTTTAATCCTGCAGATTGCACTTTTGAAAATGAAGACGTGTAATTACATATATTAAATGTACAATTGTGACGTTACAAGAAGAATATATGCCACTTACAAGGGGATTTAAGTAAAATTGGAATGAAAATAGGGAAAAAAACACTCTCCGAATATATGATGATCCTGTGGGGAAAATTAGTAGTACAACTTGTAGTTGCAAAGGGTAGAATGTCCCCAACCCATTCATTCAGAACTGCGTAGTAATATATTCGTCAGGACGGTCATGTGACCTTCCCATGGTGACACGTGAGTCGATGTGTCAATCTTGAGTGTCACCATGGCAATATCCAAGCCGGGAAACCCCCTCTGCCAGCGGTTTGTTGCTTGTTGCCTAGGCGACCGGCGACGGGATCCTGTGGGAGAAAGTACCCGTTGTAAATCCGATACATATTGTCGGAAAACGATCGGCATTGTATCCGAAATTCAGAACCCATCGGAAAAGAGCCGTTGAACGGTCAGGAAATGTACATTTGAAGACACTTTGCCGATAATAACCCGTTCAACGCGACGTCGTGAGAGAACGCCGCTCATAACACGTCACTTCTACAGACGCAGTTGAGAATACTTTTCTGATATGTAAATAGCAGAAACCCGACCTCCCCGTGCACTGTGTGATGTGGTGTCCACACGCCCATGCCCCTCCCCCCAAGACATACTAGTACTAGGGTCTGCATAATTTCCTATTTCCATGTCATGAGGCGTAAGAAGCCATTTTAATTTATAGCAGGCCACTTTCATCCCATGTTAATCTTTGTCGGAAAATTTTTTTTCGTGAAGCGTAATTGGCCGCTCTAAAATTTCATGTAGCACGTTATTTGTTTGAATCCTGAATTCATCGTTGAGTGTTATTGAAAAACCCCATGGTGCCACCAGTTCAATGCTGAAAGTCACAATAGAATGTCTGGCCTCCACTAGTTTTTCCAGACACTCCATGAATGAGAAAGAATGATTTGATAATTATTTCCCAATCTTTGCACAAGAACAACTTGATTTACCTTTAACCATTGCCAACCTTCCTAAATTTACTGTAAAGCATTGCCAGGATCTCCCTATGCAGACCCTCATGATTGTGCAGGTGAAATGTACTAGTATTGACCTCACAGTATATATAGTCTATTAGAGCAAGGTGTCACTATAAGGATAACCTTCTATTTGATAACTACAGTATTGCATTGAAAGTTACAAAATTTGCAAGTTTCGAAACAGTCATCCAATGTACAATGACCCCAGGTGTTGTAGACTCCATTCATAGACTATATAATCCATTGATAAGTAAGCAAATCCATTGATTGAAACAGTCTTGTGTTTAGTGTCTAGACTATCTTGCTATTGCCCTGTACTGTCCCTACTTCTGTTGATCTTTGCTTTACACGAACACTCTTTCATCGCGGCGTCAGAAGATTGCTTTCTCCAGAACACCCACGTAAAGTATTTGATTGCTTGACGCTGTTAGAAAGTTACGTAAACAAGCGGCGCACCGCAGTAGAGGACTTTGACCTTATACATTCCACTCTGGGGCCCAGAATCACTTGTGCTACACTCCAACTTGCAAGCAGAGTTTTTTTTTTGCTTTTCTACGATGCTATGTTTCCATAGTAGTTGCTGCAATTTCTTTCATTTTCCTTCATCTACCAGAAATGACTGACAGAGAGAGAGAGAGAAAGAGAGAGAGACTAAAAATGAAAGATATTGCAGTCACAACTAGGGATTTAAGACTAAAAAACATCAACAACAACAAACCCATGACTGAAACCCTTGCTTGGAGAGTGTACTTGACGTACACAGAATTCTTGTGCTATCTTACCAGAACCTTGCTGTTCTTTGAGTAGAAAATTAAGATAAAAAAGACATACATGTACAAAGACGTGATACATGAAAAAACAAGTAAGTTGAAGAAAGCTTCATTTTTAATTGCATTTTTGGGGGAAGAACATATTTTTTGAGGAAAGCAAAAATATCTCTAGGTAATATGGAATAATCATGTAGAATCATACTTCTTTGACCCGATTAGTATGAGTAAGAAAAAATTTGAATTATCATAATTTTTTTACTCACCCAAAAAAAAGAAGGCCACTTAAGAATCTTTTTTTGACACTTCCGAATCTATTTTGAGACCTTCAATTCAAATTCAATGTCAGGCTACAAATTACATGTAGTACAAATGTTACACGGCACAAATAAATTGTCTACATATAAACAATTTGGACCAAATCCAACCCACTTCTCTTCATTGGTTCAGTCTTCACAGTGATAAATGTGGCGTTTACCTAGGCTGGATGCCAGCCATTTTAGCTTCCCTGCAGCCAAGACAGCAAACTAAGCCCTTAAAGGCATCCAGTGCAATTTCACAGGAGCAAAACAAAAATATACTCTGGATGAGGAAATCTGTCTGATATTGACATTTACTGAGAACTTTAGTTTATAGCACATTTCCGCCATATCATTCCTAACGTAAAGTAATGAATTTGAAATAGCCCATTTGGAACAAGCTACCCGAGGAGTCTCTTTATTTTTTGGTACCACCTAGAAATAGCTAGAACCAGCTTCCAATTACAAAACAAGCAACCATTTTTCTTCATCGCCATTGCATTTTTGCCTCACAGATACTAGTATATACTATTTGATAGGGTAGATTCAACTTACTTCATTGACTTTGAAAATCCAGTTTTACAGCCCTGAAATTGCTTTGGTTGCCTTTGAATTAAAAGCTAATTAGTTAAGCTTGCTAAAAAGACTGTCATCCAGGCTAACACTTCCCCAATCACACATTTCATTTTCCCCAAGTGTATGCTGACATCTAGCGGCTGGCAGTCTTGATAGATGCTAAAAGTACTTGTTTACAAGACCTTAGGAATTTTTAAGATGATAAGTCAAAAATTTCATGTTGTTTCAAGCATGCACTAGCTGACATCTGGTCTTACACTGAAACACCTGCTTATAGTTAGTATTTTGTTGTGACCCAATATATCATGAAACTTGGCAAGGTATATACGTATAGTACAGTAACAGTATACTAGTTGTAGTCTTTTAAACTAAAATGTCTAAAACCTCCCAGTCCCCTGAACAGTAGCCAGGAATTCTGTCCTTATGTTTACATTCATTTGTACTAACAGGAAGGTGGCTATATTTCATGATTGCAGACCGATTTTAGATAGTATAGAAGTAAAGATTTGTCATCTAACTTTGATGACAATCATTTCAAATCTTTTGGCCTGGTGTCCTTCCTCGTATAGCTGACAGGGGGCATTATTTCTATGCCTTATTGTTGTTGACCTCATAAATTTGTCGAAGATAGAGAATGAAATCCTAAATTCAAAGTTAACCTCTTGACATGCAATTGCATTATGATTTATATGCCTATTCAGGGCTGGAAATGCGTATGCAGGTTAGTGCAGGTAAAATTGAAGCTGTGCAGGTTTTTCTGATGTCTAACCTTCACCTAACCTTCACCGGTCCATGTACAGGTTTATATAAAATCTTACATTGTCATGTAGGTGGATTTCTATCTGCTGCATTGACTGTTACCACCTATGAAGTAGAAAAGAAATGATGGCAATGGTTTCTGAACAGTTTTAGTATGATCCATGCTTTCTAAACTCTGACTAGTGCATGCAGGTGAAATTTGTCTTGTGTAGGTAACTCCTAAAAAAACTGTTAACCTGCACCAGTGCAGGTATGGTGAAAAAAGGATTTTTCATCTCTGCTATTGCAGCAGGCATCTATTTGAATCTCCATGTTAAATTGACTTGAGCTTGGTTCCAACCAACTATTTAACCAAATTATATCTTGATAGACTGACTCAATAGTATAATGTCATTAGTCCCACGAGTACCCTCAAGCATTTTAATGCGACCTTACAGGCAGAAGCATGGTGACAAAGACAACCCACATGTACCCCACGTTTAGTCTTCGCCAAGTTAGTGGTTGAACAAGTTGTCTTCCCTCGGGGTACACGTGAGGGTATTGTGTTTTCACCTGGGAGCAATAACCTATTGTGTTTTGACCTCTTAAGATGACAGTTTTATCTCTGAATTTGAATCTGTGAATTTATATAAAAGAAGAGAAGATTGCACAATCTTTAATGCTCAGTTGCAGGCATTCAATTAAAACAGAATTATCATGACTAATGATTGAGAAAAGATTCATGTACATTTAGGTGATATTATTCTGATTTACATTTCTTTGTTTTCTTAAATGTTCAAAAGCTCAGAAAGTTTGTTACATATTACAAATATGATATTTACACACGTACTTGAGTTGAAGTAACAAATGCCCTAAAAACCTATCAGTTGGATGCAATATTACATAATATATTGTAGCAAATTGATAACTTTGCAAGTTACTAACATCTCTTATTTTACTTTGCAATCTAACCTTGTAGGTACAAGGTACATGTACTGTTGAAATGACTTTGGCGCTGATCTACATGAGTACTACTTCATGCACTTGTTAAACTTAAAGCTCATTTTAAACTACCAGATTTTCCCATGCCAGCTTCTAACGGACAAGGCCATGTAACCACGACTAAGGACACTGATGCATTTTTACTGCACCAAACCCCCAGGCAGGGTTCAACATGCATCTCTCTATATCCAGTTCTTCCCAAAAACTCCACGTTTATGACCAAATTAAAAAAAAAAATTAAGATTCTGAGTAATTTGAAGATTATTCCACCATTTCGTGTAGTCGAATAAGTCGGAATTGTTTCAGGGTCATAACCAGGCTGAGGTCAGGCCAATTATCGTTTCATTTGCATAATGCCCTGAAGCGCTGGATCGATCACCTGCCGCGATATGCAGCGAGTTGAACCATATCTAGTTGCCAAGATCTTGTGCAGGTAACCAACCGTTGCATTTATGAAATTGCAATCAGTTTGCATCTAGCTCTGATGCCGGTATGAGTGCTGTGGAATGCTTGAGCAGCGTGGTTGGCTCCAGTATTGCCAGTGCTCACGATGTTGCAATCATACATGAAGGTAACTTTCTTAATTTGTCTTAGGCTGGCCTGGAGCTGGCTGTCTCGCAAGCCCAGGTTCTTGCACGTACTTCAGCTGACATACTTTAATATATACTTGCACTTTGTATTTGCAATTGCTTTTGATCACTATGATCATGCCCGTAGCCAAGGGGGGTTCAGGGGGTTCCGACGAACCTCCCCACAAGGCTCAAAGGTCCACTTTTTATCTAAAGGTTCAAGATTTTTCTTTAAAAGATGGACTGATTCGTGTCACCAGCGAGGCTGGAATCGTAGGAAATCTGCTCACTTTGTCAAAGTTATCTATGATTTTTTTCTTTGAAATCCTCTAAAAAAACGCTGGAAATGCCATTTCAGAAGGTTCAATTTTCAACATTTCCCAGGGGAGCATGCCCCCAGAGCCCCCTAGGGACCTCGGGCCTTCGGCGCTCGCCTCGCGCCTACGGTGCTCGCTGGTCCCTCAAGCAGTGGGAAGAACCCCCCCCCCCCATTCAAAATCCTGGCTACGGGCATGATGATCATGTTAGACTGTTAGGTTGTGAAGTTTTAAGTATAGCTAGTAACTAAGTAACAAGACTTGCGAAATGATGGCTCAATGTAAATATTGATATTATGTATATGTACTATATTGGCTTGCAGAGCGCCCCAGCAGGCCAGTTACAAATTTTGAACTTCAACTGTCGTGACTGCAACTTGCAAAATTGGTTTTGTTTCAAGCTGGCAAATCATTGAGAAGTTTGTAAAAAGTTTTCAAGCATTCAAAATTTGCCTTTCATGCTATGTAACACTAAAATTACAATTCTTTCAAGCCTGTTAACATGTTAACTCCACCAAAAGCTCCAAATCTATAGCCTGCAATTTAAGTGCAAAAAAATGCAAATGAAACCCTTAAATAAATTTTTTTGGTCCACCTTTCCAACAGAATGGTACAGAAGCGCCATCTTTCATTTGGTTGTAAAACTGCAGCTGGGATGTAGTGATTTGCAACAGTTGAAAATCTTCTGAATCAGATCATTTTATAACAGTACTCCTCCCAGCTTTATTAATTGAAAGTTGATATCTTCAGACAGCAACATTTATTATTGAATTAATTTAGAAACCTTCATTGTATTGTTTGTTTAAGATTTTGAAGTTAGATTAGAATTTCTGGATTTTAAGAATTCCTGTTTTACCGACACTCTGCTTTTTTTTGTGTGCTCATAGTGTTGTTTTTTTGGCATGATTACAATTATACCAGTATGTCATCTTTAAGTACTTCATCATCATCATTATTAACAAAATCATTCTTGGGCCATTTTTTCTCTACTGTCTATCATCAAATTTTATGTACGAGTCAATGATGAAAAGCTAATACTCACAATTAATTGTTATAATTTTTGTAAAGAGCATGCATTAGCTACTCATTATCCTCAGGCCTAGGGCTCGAAATACCTGCATATTATTAGTGATACTAGTAACATATAGTACTAGCATGTACTTTTGTGCATCCAAAATGCGAGCTGTGTACCTGATTTTTGACTGTGGGTGTACTTGACTCAGGCAAATATTTGCTTGAAGTCAGTCCTTAACTGGTATTGATTCCTCCATAATTGTATTCCGCTCAGTACTGTTCAGACTGAACAACATTTTACTCCACCATACCTGTCATCATGTAACCAATTTGAATTCATACTTTGGGCGCCAGCCGCTAATTCTCCTTTTTGTCGCTGTCTATCGCTGATGTGACAGAACTCAACAGACCAAAGCAATTTCCTACTTTGAGGCACTGTCTCTTGAATACTTCTTTTTAAACTTTAATAAAAGACATCTAAAAGACATCTAAGAGCTCAAAGGTTATACAACTGACGTTTCCTCCAAATCCTTCCTTAAACAGTTTCGTTTCTTACCGCTAATCGTGTCAGTGGTAAATCAGTGCTCCTCCCACCAGTCTCACCTATCAGATGAACTCCTCAGGATAGATAGCCTTATCTTTACTGCCAGGCCCAGAAAGGACTCCAAGAAAGTCGATGAAAAGCTTAACTTGCGAAGAGGCTTGTGCAGGTAGTTCGCCTGTAAGCCAAAGGGCTAATAGATACATGTATGTGCATAACAATTCTATTGTTGTAAGCTGGATCTGTATTTAGTTTTTGCAAATTTTTACTACGCCAGTCTAGTGATAGATAGTGATAAGCAGTATTAAGTTAGTAGATAAGGATTTCACACTTGCTTTTGAGATTGGGAATTCAGATATGAAGATTTCTGGAAAGTGACTGAAAGAATTTCTGACCCACACAGGCATTATATTCATGGATGAGTAAAATTGTATCTACTAGAGGTCTTTACTCCTTCAACTTTCTCATAACCATTGTTACATAAACCAAGGACTCGAGGTTCCTTGCATAGACTCAGTTCTCAGAAAATTGTTTTGAATTCCCTGCAAAAGTAAATGAAAGTTTTGATTGATGGCAAACATCTAGACGAATGATTGTGTAAAATTCCTTGAAAATACATTTATAACTTCTAAAGAAAAGAAATTGTCAACTTACCATCTGAAATGATCTCATTTTTGTTATATAAAAAAAGGCACCAGTTTGTTTTAATTACATAATTGTGCCAGTCACAGTCCATATATTTGGTAATGCAGTTCTTTATTAAAATTTAACCTGTTATTTGATAACTTGGGTAAGTGGTGCATTTGTGTGTGAGAAAATTGGTATTATGTATTATGATGTAGTGAATATGCATTTAAAGTTGATTGTCATTAATATATGTATTCAACTTTGATAAACAAATAAATGTACTATAACGTAATAGAAATATGAGGAAAAAAAAGAAATTTGCAATTTGAACACTCCTCTTTCATGGATGAATTAGGGTGTAAAGATGCTGAAAATTCTGTGTAAAGATGCGGAAAATCTTGGCAAAACCTTGTCTGTACTTAAGGATTACAAATATATAATCTATTTCAATGTAATCCCTGGATTATTTTATAGGTCAGCATTTTCCTTCCAAATGAGATTACAGGTACACTATACTTAATACATGATCCAAAAGGTCATGCAAAATATCATCTAGGCTTTTAAGCATGGATTTTTAATGCAATGCGGAGACTGTTTTGAATTATTTATTTCAGGTCACACACATGTACATGTATCAACATCATAGCATGAGGTCCTAAAAATTTCAATACAAAGTTCAAAAACATGTCTCAAGAATGTTTATGTGTGAAGATATGTGAATAGTCAAGTTGATAAACATCAGTTTTTTTGAAATGTGAAAAGTTTTTGTGAGAGGTCAGATGTCAATTTATTATGAATACAGCAGATTAATCTACATGAAACAGTGCAAAACAAGAGCAGCTAACGTATTATATATATGTCAACAGTTTTTTTTTCAAATTATATGCAAATTCATTTACAGTGTTGGAAATTGAATTTTGAGAGTACAATAAATTGGTGATAATGAAATTTTATATAGATATTAATTTTTGGAAAGCTGCTTAATCTAGTAAAATGCTATTTTTGCCTGAGTACTGGAATAACGTTCTGTTCATATTTTGAAAGCCCGCTATCAGCCCACTGTACATTGATGTAGAAGACCTTAATTGGTATGATCCAGTTAGGAGTGCAAGCTGACAGCTTGTAATGAAGACTTGAAAGTAATTGTCTTCGTTAAGAGGGGCTCAAAATGGCTTGTTAGCCGCTAATGTCAGCCAATTGCTACAAAATGGATGGATCCACGCAACTCTGATGCTTTTAGATGATAGTAGCTCCTGGGGAAAGTGCTTCCATTGGCGGACTATTCCATCCCAGGGGAGGGGACAAAAGATGCTACCATGCGTCAAATGTCAGAGGTGGACCTGGGTGCTAATCTCTTCATAAAAGGTCCATCAGTGATGCCTGTAGACATTCAAAGTCTCTCCTTTTCAATCTCAGAAAAAAATCCTCTCTGAAGTAAAGTGGAAGACTGCCACCTCCTCCCTGAAATCCTACCTCTGGCTTTGTTCACACCGACTCTACCAATCATGCCTCTTCACCTGTTGAATAGGGCCCTTTTTTCCCCCCCAATCAGTGCATCGAGGGCTTTTAGGTTCACTAGACACACATCTGGGTTCCCCCGGCTTCTTCGCCGATAACCCATCAAGGTCAAATGCGCCGGGCTTCTCCGCGCGGAGCTTAGTTAGAGAGACGACAAATTTTCCCTGCAGGGCAACCGAGGAAGTTTCCTCCTCCGTCCAGAAGTACTTGGACCACACGGCAGTACTCGCTGCTACTGCATCACTTCCTGCTCGCTCCACTCTCTTGTCCCAGTTTTTTTCCCTCTCTCTCTCTCTTGCGTAGACAGATAAATCGTTGATCATGCAGCCCGCTGCGATGCCGTCCTGCGCGTACCAGGACGACCTGTCCTTCCTGAACCTGTACGAATCGTGCTCTTACGGACAGTCCTCCTGGTATTTCCCTCTAGAAAACCCAGGGATGGTGGGAGACAGCCTACCGCCTATCTCATCAAGTTCATGTGCAGATCATCCCTCACAGTACAGCTCCACCAAGGCCAGCAACATGTTCGAGTGAGTACAACTCTCATATTTCTACCAATCCTTGTACTTGTGTTGTAGTGAGTCACATTTTTTAAAACCGTTCTTTATTCATGAAAGCTCAAATCGGCCTGCAAGCACCGCTTTTCATTGAGGTCATGAAGAAAGAGGTCCGGTAAGGGTCGGACAAAATATATCAACAAGGGTATACGTACAAGGTAAAGTTTACGTCAATCCAAGTACTACTGGTATATACATTTATTTTTACATGTACATGGTACAAAATATATTCACAAGAGTGGGACTTATCTGGTGTCTGCTTTGTGAAGAATCATTGTGATGTATTTTACTTTCAGAATATTAACAACTAATATTTTGTAATTATATTATCTTTATTGATTTATCAATTATGAGTTATGAGGAAAAAAATTATTAGAGCCATAGTGGGTAACCTTTAAGAATCTGTAGTAATCTCCATGTAATACATGTTTTGATATCAACTTAAGTAAGTGTTATAAATTAACATTATTCCGGGATTGGTTATTGCTCTCTTGAGGCCTTTGAAAAGCAAATATGCCGACTTCTTATCGCTCAAGTCCTGGACTCAAAGGATTCTAACTGGGCAAGCCGCAAGCGGCTAGATTTTGGCAGAAAGTCACTCAAATTCTTATAACCACAGAAGTCCTTATAAGATTCAAACTTTGTGTATTGATAGCTAAATGTGGGCAATAACCAATGCTGGAATAGAGATTGAAATAAAAGTAAGTTTAAAGTCAAACTGAAATTCATGTGTAATTTCGAATTCAATTTGAATTGAAAAGACATTTGAACACAATATAAACATCAAGCCAGGCCAACTAAATTAGGGCATAATTTTTTGCTACGTGACAAATGACTAGTACCGGTCCAGTTATAGATAACGTCTCATAAACCAAAAAAGGCATTCCAACATTGATCATACAAACACCTGTTGCCATCACTCTGTAAGTTGAATTGATTGTGGAAAAATGTTGGCTAGTAAAACAGATGCCTGAACTGAACATCTAGAAATACTGAAATTTCACTTTCAGTATTTTTAGATGAAATTCAACATGAACTGGTCTTAGGTAGCATGAAAATTATAATAATTCTTATTTGTTGTTTCCCGCATTGACACTTACAAATGAATATTTATCAAGCGTTTCAGCATGTTTGCCCTTATGAGAAAACCTCAATATAGATGCGTGCACCTCAGAATAACACCTTAAAATAGCATGCATATGTGTCTTTGTACAATATGTACGACTGTATATTTCTAAGAATTGTATTATACATGTAATGAACTAATTTGGTATTTTTAATAGACATGTAGCATTTAATGAATTATTAGTTTGTTGATTTTATACTTCCGTCACATCCGTCCTTCTCACAGACCAATTCTTATACTCAACTATATGTGACAGCTGTTTGCCTCAGCTTTAAGTTTCTATCTTTGAGGATGTTCTATATCGGTACTTCCTTTGTTTTTGAAAAAACCTTTCATGTTCAACTTCAGTTTTCATCTGAACAGATTTCAGCAATAATTTGTTATATGACTATATTAGGTATATCGATTTTAGATGCTTTTGATATCGCACCTTTGATGCGTCATATCACCTTGATGGCTTGGAAGGGTATGCCTGACTATATAGAAAGCTAGCGGCTACTACATGTAGATATGGGGCAGTGCCTTTCAAGTTGGTAGTATCAAATCAAAATCAGTGTTTTTGCCGTCATAGGTTTCCTCCCTGACACACAAAATGTCATCTTGCTTTTTGGTGCTGTGCTTTGATCTTTTTCCATCATTTTATCTTCACCGTACTAGCTAATCTCATACTATACATAGTCATATGGACCAAGCTTGGTTTTCAATTTCAATATACTGTATGTACCAGTTTCTAGCCAGCGTCCATGTTGCTGTCATTTAACGAAATTTTGCTCCTCTTGATGGACAAAAATTGCACCCAATCTGTCATATTTGATGGATAAAAATCGGCGTGTAAAGTTATGGAAAGAGATGTCATCACACTAAGCTTTGTCTCATTTGCCCTTCAAAATGCAGGAAATTGTGTTTCAAAGGGTCAAGATTTCAACATTTTCTTGCGGATGCATGCCCCTGACCCATCCTAGGATTGTCCTATCAAACAAACTTGAGATGACGGTAAAATATTCAAGACGGCTAAAACGCTGATAAGTAAAACAAATTATTTTTAGTACTACTACTACTGCCACATACCCCCATGTGTTGCAAAGGTTACGTACAAAATTAGCCCTAATCCAACTGTGAACGTTATACCAGCTCCGTTTGAACTCTGTTCTGCATTGACAACTCTGGCATATATAGCCTCTGCCTTTGCATAGCATTAAGAGCTGTTGCTTTATTCAACAAGAGCTGCTGTGTATTCAATGATGTTGCTTTTTGTTCATAAACAACTCCCCCACACATCCCCCACACATTCTGACATTTGCAGATGTACATGATGATTGTGTGCGAAATTGTATACAGGATGGAATTTTACACCGGCAGCACTTGGGATCAAGTGTTAGCGATGATTACTGCGCTGACGCACAGGACTATTGACTCTGAGTAAAGTTGGGACCAGCAACCCCAAACCCCAGCTGTTTGAAGGATATCATTAGGGTCTGTCCTGAATACACTTTTCACAGTTTTGAGTGACAGGTTTTAGGTTCTCTTATCAGTCATACATGTACCTAGCCCAAACAACAATACCCAAGTGACAATGGTCCAAGAATTTTCTCGTCTTTCCCGGAATTTCTCATTATGTGCACTGCCTTGTGTAATCCAACAAGAGGATACAGATGCGGTAGTGGGTAAAATAACAACTGTGTGTCACAGTGGCAGACTCTGAAGTCTGTGTAAGCAACACAGTCATTGAGTCAATGTAGTTGTTTTTTTTCTGTAACATGTTGGCAGCTGTAGATAAGTTGTATAGTTGGCATTGGCTGTTAGCTTTTTATAAACAGCATTGTACATCTTGCTAGAACAAGCATAATATGTCGGTGAATTTAGACATCAAGGTAATAGATATATGCCAAAAAAAAGGTACTCATTCACGACAAGCAACTGGATGAATTATGATTTGGGAAACGGTGAAGACGTTTCAGGTAGCATCCACTACCGTCTGTATCCAGTTGCTTGTGAGTAACTGTTTCTTTGAAGGGTATGATGTCCTTGGGTAAAAATCCGACTGATCAAAGTACAAGCTAATTATCAATCATCACCATGAAATGCTTATCTGATGAAGTATGAAAACCATTTCATTTACAGGTTATACAGGGCTCGGAATTCATTTTTGGGACTAGGTGCACTGATGCAAAATTGGGTGCACAATTTTTTTTTTTGGGGTGCATCATATAAAGTAAATTAAGAAATAGATTGGGTGCACAGCTCCAAATTTGGGTGCACTATGCACCCAGTATTTCAAGTACTGTTATAGAATCTGTCTTGGGATGAAAATGTCATAAAATTGACTCAATTTTATGACATTTTCATCCCAAGACAGATTCTATAACTGTGCTCAATTTAATTGAGGTATAATTGGAGTGTGAAAAGAACTGACCAATAACAGCTGGTGCCCCTCTCTGTCCAGTCTAATTAGCTGAATGAGAATTAACCATGTGGAAAATCAGCCTCATTATCCCTGCTTAGCTGTATTAGAAGAAAGAAGACAGCCTTTTGTAATGTCCTTTAATATGCAGATTGTATTGAGGGGAGATCGGCTAATGCACAACGTGTTAAAAGATATGGGAGCGTAATTTATGTATAAGTTTCACAGTAGCCATGCAGGGCTGCTGAGAATGTGTTCAACTTTGTAGCTCTAACAGGTGGTTATGTAGGTGCGGTGGATGGTGCAACTGAGTGTGTTTTTTATTGAACAGCTACCCAAAAGTTCTTGTAGCGTTGGAAAGCTGCGTTTAAACCTTCTGGTCAGTCTGGTGGGTAAAATATATAGTTGTCTGTGTGTCATTGTCTGTATGTAAACTTTAATTAAAAAAACTGCTTAAAATGGTGAAACTGATCCAATGCAAGTTTTTGTACAATGGTAAACAAATATGCACCACAGAGTGTTACTAGTACTCCCACTAACTTGTCATTTGAACAGTGAAAAATCATTTTTGTAGAAATCCCTGGTGGTCAAATTAAAGGCTTGAAATCCCAAAATTTGCTCCTGGGCCCTCCCAAATTGTGAGCGAGTTCTTCCCCCAGGTCCGATCACGAAGCTGGGCTGACAGAAAAAAAAATTCGGTCGGCTACAGCCCTCAGATGTATACCAGTGAGTCAGTGAACCCTGAAATTGACAGGCTTGTAAGATGCTTTTTTGCTTCCCTCCAGCCTTCCCTTCCAGACTTATACACCAGGATATCAAATACCCCGCCAAAGGGCAAATCAGCTGTCACAGCACTTTGTCTGTCACTTAAGCAGGGTTCAGCATTTTAGAGGGAACTGGAAGCAAAATGTCAGGTGGATCGAATAAACTTCCATTAACCTGGCTGGTAGGAGGGGGATTATCCACTGGAAGACCAAAGCTAATGGAAGATGACATGTTGTATGTGCAGGAGATTTTTCCCCCCCACAGTTAATGGAGTAACAGATCTAGTTTTTGGGACATTCTGCCTTAAGGAGCTGACATTGGGAGGATGTTACCCTGGGTGCACACTCAGTAGCGTGGGTGCGCATCGCCTCTCGTTTTAACTAACCTAATCGACATACCGCACCGGCTGATCTGTGGGAGAAGAAAATGGAGTTTTTCCAGTACGCGCCCGGTGATCCAGGAATTCCCGATGACATCTTTCTCGTTCCTCCGTTGACGAATGAGCTACAAGCGAGGTTTGGTATCTTTTTGTTTAAGTTTAATGTCCGTAAATTCTTACATGTAGGTATAGAGGAAGGCTTGATGTACTGTATATAGTGTAGAGCCTCAGCCCCTTTTCAGGCTACGTTGTATACATGGAAATAGAAACTGGTAACCATTCTCGCAGGAATTAGTTTCAGTCTTTATTGGAGTTAAGAAATCTTTATGCAAATTTGCTTCAAAAAACAGTTACACAAGCAACTGGATAATGTTGGAAATGGTCAGACGTTTCAGGTACCTGTAGCATGCATCCACACGATCGTCAGTTACACTGGAGGAAAAGCTAGAATTTTGAGGTTTTCGAGATTTCAGATACTGTTTTTTGGGTATCTTTATTAATTACCTGGATGTCTAACCTTTACATATCAAAGAGAAAATACAGTCGGTTCTTTTATCCATCAGATAGAAAGTCAGCTTAATAGGCTTGAAGCAATGACGTGTTGACCTTTCATGTATCTAGAAGAAAACACTGAAATCAGAAAAAATGACCTGCTTACATGTACATTGTGTGCATGGTACTAATATGCATGATGTGCAAATATCATTGCAGCAGCTACATGTATACAAATTTTTTACAGTTAGAGCTCTCTTGCAAAAACACAGAAACATGAGTTTGTCATTGTTGTCTGGTATCCACCTGCAATTTTAAGTGTTATATAAGTGTAAGGCTGCCTTGGGTCATTGCACCAATAATGTTGTGTAATACCAAGGAGGCCAGCTTTGGTGGTATCACGTACTGTCAAGTGCTTCTCAGAGGAAGCAAACTTGGACCGATGCCTGGCTACTCCAGGACTCTCATTGTCAACTGAAAAAGTCAAGGACTTCATCAACTACAATGGACAAACATCATCCTCAGTGTGATACAGATATACAGTGACTATATACATGTATCTACATGTAATGAGCCATTGCTTACATGCACTTCAACTCAGTTGAAAAAGAGTCTTTTTCATCTGAACCTTGGTTCTGTGCGTGACTTGTTGCACATCTACATGACTGTTTATCTGTAGTACATGTATATAGAAACTTCAGATGTGTATAGGTTTTTATGCTCCAAACATACATGTAATGTGACATTCTCGTCATTCTTATCAAATCTAGAACGTCAATGCCACTATGTTTAGAACACAGTATTAGAATTTAAGGCGGAGCCTACATTGTATCCTTCTCCTTCCACCACTTTTTACCTTCCAACTGAAATCATCAGGTACCCATTTTACACCTGAGTGCATGGGTGGAGTGAGGAAAGTCGTGTAAAGTCTTTTCCCACAGACACAACGTACTCCCTAGCCAAAAATGACAGGAGTCGAACCTGTGGCCTCTCGATCTCGTGTCCGGTAGCGTAGCCCCGTGTCCGTTGATCACCACTGTGACAACGGTAACGCCATGTACCAAATTAGACTGTGGGCTGGCGTACGTGCTGGACGTTCGTTCTCTCAGCCTTTTTAAAGACTTTTTAATCCTCCTTAATGGCTCACAGAACTTCCTGCACATATACGGACATGTAGGCCAGCCCAGTCGGTTTTAAAAGAGCACAGTCCCTACATGGTTTGCATGGACATGCCTGGTGCACATACTTTGCCTAGCATGGCTTTTGAAATCAGTAAAACTCAGACCTCAAAACTCAGCATTTCATGTCTTTTTTGACCTGTTTCGCCTCACAGCATCAAATGCATTAACATAATTTGTACATGAGCATGAAAATAATTTGCTTGCTGTGTTCCGCCAGCCATGCGTCCTTGCGTCTGTACAAATGTGTCTGTATATGAATATGAAATGAAACAACCACTGTTTGAAGATCAGCCACAGATCATTGAAGGTCTTCAGTAACAGTAAAAGAAGTAGCTGTTCTGATTGTAATTTGATAACCTTCAAGTTGGTTCTGTCTGTAGTTGTCAACTTGGTACAGGTGTCTACTGGCTTTTAAGCCACTGTGACATTGTATATAATAGTAAATATTAAAATAAATAACCCTTAGATCCAGTCTATACGGGCACTGACAACTAGAAGATATTTTGCCAAGATATCGTATGTATCAATCCATGATACATACATTTGTACATGTAGGAGAAATGAGTACATATATATGCCACCTTCGTTAAATAAATTAAGTTATTTATAAGAGAAATCAAAGCTCTGACGTACATTCTAGTCTAAGACTTTGATTTGGTTTACTAAAACCTTCAGGCAATACTATAAAAAGACTTCAAATTCTCAGCTTCTCTTGTAATGACGTCGTTTCTGACATACTACATAGTGTTGCTTTCTTTCCTCCGGGTATAGAAACTAATAATCAGCCGTCAAGCTGTTACGAAAACAGAATTGCCAGTAGTCATTATAGAAGGTGAAAGCAGAGAGACCTTGAATAGAGGGTGAACAGTATCTTTCTAGGGTTGCAGTTGTACTAAACTGAAAAGGACAGTCACTGTTTTTAACACAGCCAAATGCATGATTCATTTAGTAATACATGTAGTTCATGCAGCTTAGTTGTTTAATCTTGCATTAAAATCACATCCATTGAATTGTTGACATTTAGCTGACCAATTGGCAAACTATTGCAAAGAAACTAAGATATTATCCTTATATGTGGGGTTATGGTCTTGTTTACAATATAATTAAATCAAGCATGATAGACATGACTACTTCTAAATACTAGTTAACACATTTGTCTAATCAAAGATGTGCTTAGATGTACTGCTTCTTATTTTGTTGTAAGTTGTTGTCCTTTGCGTGCTTGCTTACATGTACATTTCTAACAAATGTGACTTTTTCCCTCAGCAGTGCTTTATCAAAATATTTTGAAGCATTCGTACAATAATATTTGTGAAGTCAAAGCCATGACATTTTAGTCCCCACCTCCTACAATAGAGGAACATTAATTCTTTGCACACAAGAGCTCTGCTTGTAAAGGTGAACATTTTTCTTGTCCGGAAAGCTAACATCCTGTGTACGACCGTACATGTGTATGTTTCAGCGGTATGGAGGCAGACAGCCAGATGGACATGGACCGGATGGACCAGTCTGACACAGACAGCCGCAAAAATGTCAGGTGAGAAAACAATGGGTCCTACACACCATGCAGAAACATTTATAATTGCGAGCAAGGCAGGGTCAACTGCAGAAGACAGCTTGAATGATTATTTGAGTGTACATGTCTTTATGAACATTTATGGCTAGTTTCATTGAGTGTGGTGCTTATAGGGCTCTGGCCAGCTCAATTTTTTTTTTCCGTCAGCTCAGGTTCATGATTTACCTGGTGGTGGAACACCAAAGGTGCTCGCAATCTAGGGGGGTTACAGGGCATGATCCCCGGGGAAATTTTGGATTTTCAACCCTTCAAAAATGCAATTTCTGGCATTTTGAGAGGCAAATCATGGGGTCAAGGGTGTTTGTTGGTGATCCTTTGGATGTCAATTTTTTAAAAATAATTATTTTTACCCAGGATTTTTGTCAACTTTTTTGTGTCAAGGTTGACAGATTGGTTTGAAAATTTTTCTGTCACACACCACAAAGTTCCTGCGATTGACAGAAAAACGGGTGCTGACTAGAGCCCAGGTTGTGCTGTACATGTACTGTTGAGAATGACTGACTTGGACTCTATATTTTTACAGTCGACAGAACCACAGCGAGATCGAGAAACGGCGGCGAGACAAGATGAACAGCTACATCATGGAGCTGTCGGCCATGATCCCCATGTGCAATGCCATGTCCCGCAAACTGGACAAGCTGACCGTCCTGCGCATGGCTGTCCAGCACATGAAGACACTCCGAGGTAAGGAACAGCACTGGGGAACAGCTGGGAAGGTACAGCTGCTGTTGATGTACATGTATGTGGGGAATACTTGATACAACAACAGTTGGGAAAAATTAAAAAACACAGATTGATACTAGACTTGACACTTGAATTTATGTTACATCTAAGGGTCAACACTAGTTTGATTTATTTTGTAATCATCATTTGACTGTAATTATCATTATAATTATCATTTTTAGTGTACTATACATGTAATAATTGTATTTGTTATTTGATTATATGAATCACAATTAAAGAACTCACCTCTGATTTGTAGCTGGTGGCTGACAAATCTGTGGGACTGAAACGTAAAATAAAAAAAAATTAAAAAAAGTTTGCACCCCATCCACCAATCTTGAACACATATAAATCAATTTTGCCAACTGTGCCTTCACTTCATCACTCATATACAAGTAATAAAAAAAAGCATCAATATATACTGTAGCTGTAGGTACTATATAGGTTAGAATTATAGTTAGTCCTTGTTTCATGGTTTCTGTGGCACCTCATACGAGGATGAACTGAAATGAACTGATACTCCTTGACATTTCAATCAACTATAGAATGTAGCAATTTTTTTTAGTCCAGCAAAACGTGACATGCAGTAAATTAGACTCCCTTGGAGACGATCGACTGTATACAATTATAATAGTGCACAGGACACCAGAAATCAACATGCTGACAGTAAAAAGTTGCCCTCCTTTGGTTTTCGTAATTGGTCGGAACTACGTAGTGGTTTTTACACTATTCCTTGAGCTCACTTGGTGTTCTACAGCCTTGCTACAAAATTAAACTGGACGGAACTTATGTACTGGTATTGAGGTTTTCCATAATGTAAAATGGTGCATCAACATGCAAATTACTGCCCTGGAGTGCATGATGATAATTTGGTTTGGCTCAGAGCCAGTCACCAGGCAGCAATTACATTTCAATCCAGACAGGGAAGGCAATTAACATGGCAGACAGAACCGTACAGATGTACATGTAGACATAGACTGATGGAGCACCAATTTTGTGCAATCAGTCAATCCAGATGGTTCTCTCTGGGAAACCTTACATGTACTGAGAAGAATTTGTGAAGTCGATTCCTTTGCTGTCTTGCATAGAAGGCTCACTAGTTTTTGTCAGACAGTTACACAATGAGAAAAAAGTACAGGATATGCCTCCTGGTAAAGGTTACTGATATTCAAGGACGGAAGGATATAAGATGCTTTTCTTGTTTGAAGGCTCAGTGAATTTCTTTGTCATTTTTTTTCGCTAGACTAACAGTAATGAGAAATGAGTACAAAATGTATTTGCACTGGGCAAGGTTGCAGATACTCATTGCAAGGACAGCAAGGACACCCAAGCAAAAATGCTTAGCCTACTTTGGACATGGAATTGCAACTCTCTTGAAAGCTATCTGCATCAATCATTCTTCATTTTGCTTTACACTGGTTGAACAAGTCCTCATACACTCAGACAGCAACTGCTGAGGGATTGTCAAGCAACTAAAAATCTCATTTCTTTGAACAATTGTCAGTATATTTTACTGTAAGTTTACTGAAATGTTTATTACCTGTAAATCATAATGATACTTCAAATTTACATCACAGACCATACAATGCGTGTAATTCAATCTTATCATTAATTAGTCACCGGTCATAAAAATCAGATTTTAGTCGCCCATTGGTTTCCATTCAGTGGAAATGGGGCCTTGTACATCGGATCCATTGCTACAGTAGTAGTACATGTACATGTATATCTTCTTTATGTGAAGTATTACCTGCAGTATATACATGTACCTGTATAATTATGTATGATGAAGTGATGATGGTGTTTTGATATCCTTTTGATCTATTGCAGCTTAGATTATGTGACTAAAATCTGAGACAGCTTTAGTGCATGATTGGTTAACAGACTGTACCGTATATATCTTTTTTTTACCAACAGCAACTGCAAATCCCTTCACCGAGGGCAACTTCAAACCATCCTTCCTGTCGGAAGATGAGCTCAAACATCTCATCCTGGAGGTAAACAACATTTTATGACCTGTTTACATGTTTAGTGTATAAATTAATACAATAATATTGAAGACGATTTCCACTTTATGATGTCATGTCCAACATATGAAGAACAGACAAAGTTGATACAATCTACATGTACAGCTGTCTCCAAAACAAATTATACACCGCACCATTCAAAACCAGATATCTTCAATTTGCTCCTTTTATACCCTACTCAAATATCAGTGTACATTGGAAAATTCATATACGAATCATAATAAAAGTGACACCATATTGTAAATAACTGACATCTCCTGAATTATAGAATTATCACAAAGTTCCCAGCTTGAACTTGTACATTTTAGGCATTCTTGTTCACTACAATACTTTGCTTTCTTCACCATTGTATGAGGGTCTGCATGCTCTTTTCCGTAAGGCGTAGGCGGCCTCTTTATAATTTCCCGTAATTCGTAGGGAAGTCATTTTATTTACCGTTATTCGTAGTGAGGAGGCGAAAATTTAGCGTAAAACGTTGCCAGCCTTCCGGAAATTTAACGTAAAGCGTTGCGGGCCTCCATAAATTTAGCGTAAAGCGTAATCAGGACCCCCCATGCAGACCCTCTTGTATCAACTACATACAATGGTCTGTCAAGGGACTACATGTATTTATGTAGGTAGGTGAGATGTACAATCATGTAACTAGAATGTCTGGAGACAAATTTACTTTCTGTCAAATCGGAGGAAATTGTCATGCTATGAATTTGTCAGCAGGGACCACCTTGGGTGTATGATTGGCCGGTAATTGGCAATACATCACCCCAGACAATATTCTCTGTCTGGTACAAACTGACAAGCAATTTCCGCCATATTGAGTTAACTGTCATTACGTAGTACATGTCTTGCTGCCCAGCGATTGGCTGTTGACTAAAGGAAATTAGCTGCGGTTGATTGATTGACAGGCAGGTTATGGCTGTGGGTTATTCGGTAACCCCAGTTCAGCTGAAAGTGTGTTATGTACCAAAACGTACAATGTATTATCCCTGGTTCCTCAAATTAGTGATTCAGAAATAAAGTTTTAATTCAATACTTTTGTCAGTATTTTAGAAATACCCATCTGCAGTCTGCATTTTGCAGACTGAGACATTTTCAATATTGCAGGAGAAAAACAGTCATGCAATTTTGCAGACTGAAAATATCAGGCTAAGGATTCAATAATTTTGGCAATATTGATGTTGTTTTTACCATTTTTTTTACCATTTATTATAAGTCATCTGTGAAAAAATTATTGTTGCATTTTGGCATCATTTTATTGTTTATCTGCTTTGATTAGATATACATGTAATAGCCTCATGGACATTAGATACAAATGTATGATGAAGTAGTATAGTATGTGACATGACATTGTGTTTTGACAGGCGGCAGATGGTTTCCTGTTTGTTGTGAGCTGTGACCGTGGCAGGATCCTGTATGTGTCTGAGTCAGTGGCCCGAGTGCTGAACTATAACCAGGTGAGATGACAGAAATAGTAAGCTCGCACCATGCATACAATGTCATTCATTTTGGAGGAATTATTAGGAAATTTCGTTATACTTTGCCCATCTTACGATAATTTATTATCTACAAAAATTCTTTTGATGCTGAAATCATCCAACCAATTTATTTCTCTACCAACACATTTGATATTCCATATTCCACTGCCAGTGGAAAAGGGCTCCAACTCATCAAAAGCAAATGTAAGACTAGAAAGGCCGACATTTGCTTGGGAGCAAATACAGCATATTTCAGTCCATCTCCCTCCCACGCAAAAGTGGACTATTCCAAACTTACCCCAGTGCAAAACTGGCAAAGGTTCTCAAATAAATGAATTAAATAGTATCTGTATGAGAACAAAGATGCAACAACAAATACTTTGAATCTCGAAAGCTTTACTAATCTTATTACAGGTATGCAAAAACTAACAATGATGAGATTTGATACATTTTGAAAGTCTATAGGCACATAAAATTGAATGTGTGGGTCATTACGCACGACTTTAGGTGCAATGTGACCTCAGGTAACCCCCAATGGAACACGTGTTCCATGGATGGAACCGGCCATTCTTTAGATAGAACATGGAACGGGTATAGCACTTTTGGCCCTTTTTTGCTGAAAATAGCCATTTAAGTCCCCCAAATGAGTCATTTGGAAGTGGTGTATGCCAAATATGTGACTGCTATTCTGTAGACACATGTTCAAGGTACCCTTATACCGAATTTCAGATCATTTGGTTGTAAAACCAGGGCTCAGGATCCAAAAATCCATTTTTTGGCGAAAAATGCCCCAAAAAACCTTCATAAAAATTTTTCAAAGGCATGTATCAAAAAAATGGAAAAAACGCCTGGGGGTATTGGCCCACTCTACCTCCATGCCAAATTTCAAGTCATTTGGCTGAATGATGGCGGAGTTGACTCCCTTTGACTGTTTGGCAGGAGGAGGAGAAGGAGGAGAAGAAACATGAGAGAACACAATATATTTCATCCATACCATGGTATGGACTGAAATATAAATAGCTTTACTATAGTACTGTTGTTACCTGACTTTTATTTAATTATTGTCTCCCATCTTCATTTTTTTAATTAGCTGACTGCTGCCCACCCCTGTGTCATGGACCACTATAGCTACATGTACTATGTACATGTACTATATATATCTTTCTGGAATATTCTGTAATAAGATGGATTCTCATTAACCAATCAAAAGTCATTTTATTTCTACTGGTAACATGACCTACCAACCAACCAGGTAATGTGTTTCTTTCCACAGAGAGACCTGATGGGTCAGAGCTGGTTCGACATCCTCCATCCCAAGGACGTGGCCAAGGTCAAGGAACAGCTGCTGTCCTCCGACATGTCACCCAGAGAAAGACTCATCGATGCTAAAAGTAGGTCCCTGTTATATTACGTACAATGACATTGTGTAGTATGTGTGAGTCCTACAATTGAAGCACTTATTATTACTACTGTGTTTTAGCCAGCCTGAATTTTTTTTTCGTCATCTCATTTTTGTTTGACAATTAATATTAACATCATCTTTGGTGTGAGGCATCATTAAATTATTTTCCATGTTCCTCAGGAAAATGTTGAGATCTTGACTCCCTGAAACACTGTTTCCTGCATTTTGCTGGCAGACAAAGCTTAGTTTAATGTTATTTCTTGCCATATTCTTTACATGCCAATTTTTGTCCATCAAACATAATTCCGTCATGTTCATGTAGACTGTTCATCGGAGGCATTCAGTTTTGACCACCAATTATGAAATTTGTGCTATATCGTCATTACATTAATTTTTTGCCTCGAAAATTTGCCGAAGTATCTTTAAAAAAGATTGTCTTGTTGTGGTGATTTTCCTGTAGCTGGTCTCCCGGTTAAGGCAGATGTTCCGCCGATGCCGTCGTGCCTGTGTTCGGGGGCGCGGCGCTCGTTTTTCTGTCGCATGAAAACGGGGAGAGTGGTGAAGGAGGAGAAATACAGTCCTGACAGTGTCACACCCTGCTCTAGAAAAAAAGGTCAGTACATGTATTCTGTAGTCTATCATTCTATTGGTAGGAGTGTTTCTACATTGCATTTTACTTGACTGTGTGTATTTTACTTGTTTTTTGTGTACCTTCAGCAGTCTATAGCAACTATATAATCGGCTATACCGATAGAGCTACAGCTACAGTTTGTACTAAGTACCTATTACCAGCCCAGAAGAGAACAAGAAATAGCCAGGCCTTCAAGTACCAGATTTATCAACCAAGGTGTTCAAAATGACATTCTTTCCCAGAACTATCGCAGAATGGATTGCCAGACCACTGTATTTAATATATTCATACATCTTATTGATATTAGTATATAGAATCTGATGTAAAATTTAGATGTTCGTTCATAACAAAAATGACAGATTTGCACCCCCCCCCTCCAGCAAAGTGTGTGCCTACATTTCTGTTTTAACCAGACTCCATAGCCATATGCAGGCAATCTTGCGCCAAGGACAAACCAAACTCTCATGCAATTTGAATAGTAATGGTAGGCAGAATGTGAGCTATTTTTACAACATGCAGGGCCCATTACATGTACATGTACTTCGAGGGATAGAGAGGAATCAGAATATTTAGACTCAACACAGGTTTTTAAAAAAAAGTCTTCTTGTTATTCTTATGGCTGACTGAATGAGGTGTTCAGGAGACAATTAACGATGCTATTTCTGGTGAACTTCAGAGAGATAATTGTGTGATGCTATTAAAAAATGTCTTTATCTGTACCAGGTGCAGTAGATTAGCTCTCATCACTCATTAGCCATTCTAGTGGGCTTCTCCAAAAAGCCATTAAAATAGATTTACCAGTACACTGATGATACAACTGGTTAGAAATGGATTAATGGATGTCAATCAAAGTCCATTGGACTATGTTTTTTTTTAAATTGACATAATTGCTGATCAGGTGCTTAAAACCAGGCCAGTGTGAAATTTTTCTCTTTATTGCTAAATAGAAAGTTTAGTCATGAGAAAAGTGTAAATTTCATCACGCATGTCAATTCTACACTGTATGAACAGTTTTTTTCATTATTTTCCCCAATTGGTACATCAAAATTGAAATTATAAAATCAAAGCACATGGGAGCAACTATATAGGGAGGCCACAAATTTCCTACTAAAGAGAAAATATCATCACCTAGAACTTTCAACTAAGGCAATCTGGTCTTCCTCGATCAGTAGACTTGTCAGTTAACCCAGTGAGACTTGTCACGTGGCTCCCAGTTTGACGTCAACACTGGGTCAAAGGTATCCGGTAAATGATGTTGTTGTTGTTTACCAAATTTTTTTTTTTTTTTTCAATCTGTACAGAGCGCAAGCATTATGTAGTGATCCACTGTACGGGGTACCTGAAGAGTTGGCAGCCCTCCAAGATGGGGATCGAGGAGGATAACGAGGCCGATAACGAGGGGTGTAACCTGAGCTGTCTGGTGGCGGTGGGGCGCACGCAGGCCGTGGCCAACCCCGGCATCGACAGCGCCAACATTAACGTCAAACCGCTGGAGTTCGTGTCCAGACTCACCATCGATCACAAGTTTACCTTCGTGGACCAGAGGTGAGGGAGCTACGGAGGAAAGGAGAGAGATCTGCTACTGATCCACTACTGTTGGTTACTGACTCAATTACTGATCTGCTACTGACTGTCAGTTACTGATCTGCTACTGATCCACCACTGTCAGTTATTGACTCAATTACTGATCTGCTACTGACTGTCAGTTACTGACTCAATTACTGATCTGCTACTGACTGTCAGTTACTGATCTGCTACTGATCCACTACTGTCAGTTACTGACTAAATTACTGATCTGCTACTGATCCACTACTGTTAATTACTGACTCAAGTACTGATCTGCTACTGATCCACTACTGTTGATTACTGACTCAATTACTGATCTGCTACTGATCCACTACTGTTGATTACTGACTCAATTACTGATCTGCTACTGATCCACTACTGTCGGTTGAGAGCTGTAACAATCCTAGAGGGGCATGCTCCCCCCGAAAAATTTGAAATCTTGACCCTCTGAAAAGCTATTTCCTGCATTTTGAGGGCAAAACTTTGGTAGTAGAGCAAGCTTAATTTAATGACATCTCTTTCCATATCTTTACCGATTTTTGTCCATCAAAGATGATGGACTGGGCAAAATTGTTAATTGTCCATCAGATTCAGTAGCGGCAAAATTCTGTTAAATGATGGAAAGACAAAATTGCCATGCTTAGTTGTTGGGTGTGATTACCATAATGGAGATAGCATTATATCTATATATAGCGCTGTGAATTGATGTACATGTATGATGACTTTATCCATGTTACATTGTTGCAGAGCCACCACCATCCTTGGGTACCTACCTCAGGAGCTGTTAGGAACCTCCAGCTATGAATATTACTATTATGAAGATCTGCCACATCTAGCAGAGAGCCATAAAGCAGGTGAGGACTGGCCTGGATACATGTAATAATTTTGATAATGTCTTCTGAATTTAGATTCTTATGTGATTAGAAAGTACAATTTGTATGAGCCACAGAGAATGTTTGTTGATTATATCCTCCTTGATGACTTCATTTTGTAAAGAACGTAAAGAAAGTAAAGAACTTGGTATTTTGGTCATAGAGAATAAATTGCAACATTTACAGTGTATATTGAAATCAAGAACTGAAATGTACAGTTAATGAAATTCAGGACAGTTGTGGATCAGAAGAGCCACCTAGGAGGGAGGATATGTACTGCAGCTACAGCTTTCTACTAACACCAGATTACTGACTCAAATGTTCATTGATTAACTGCTCACCTGCTAACCCGGACGCCTGTAGACCTTGATTAACTTGTCAAGTAAAAAACTGGAATTCTTTTCTAAAATCTGTCCACATTAGACATTTCAATATTGATTATTCTGCTGACTTGTGCTGTCTTATTTCACAAGTTGTTGTTTGTACATGTATTAAAATTTAGAAGTTCAATTTTATAACAAAAAAGACAGATTTGCCCCCTCTTCTCAAGGAGAGAGTTATTTGCTAAATTGTCAACAACTGTAAAACAAAGATAATTTGTGGCTCATAACTCACTCACTCACTATCCAGGATTTGATTATTCTGCTGCTGTTGTTCCTGCCAAAGAGGTCGGTAGCAGTAGTACTGGCTAGTAGTACTGGTCTTCACACTACACCTCCAGGCAGCCCTATCCAGTAGGTTAACACCAGCAAGGCCGCACTCTCTAATGTTTTTCTTCACACACTCTGTCCAGGTCTTTTTCGGTCTTCCTCAACCTCTGCTGCTTGGCAGCTGCAGTTCAATGATGTTATCAATACAGCCACTGGCACGCTTAATGTGCCTGTACCATCGTAGTCAGCGGGACTGCACAACAGACTTGATGTCCTCTAGGCTGAGCTTAGCAAGTAAGGATGGTCAGTGAGTAAAATAATGACTCATGATGAGCGCTGCTTTTTCTACAGTTCTGACGACGAAAGACAAGATCCTGACGTGCGTGTATCGTTTCCGCGTGAAGGACGGACGCTTCATCAGCCTGCGGACAAAATGCTTCAGTTTCCGCAACCCCTGGACCAAGGAGGTGGAGTACATCGTCAACACCAACACCGTCGTCGCTCCGTATGTCTCCATTTTCTCTTTGAATCATCAGCTGAATCTAAACTCTTATCATACTATTATGTGTCGTGTACTTTTCATATCTTACATACTATTTGTTGATCTATTTTCCACAAAAATGAGAACCAAAACAAAACATATTTTATAATGTTTAACTTTTTTGCAATGTGCATTAGATTTCGTAAAATAAAAAGTATTTTCCTCAGGGAACTGTAATAGATTAGAATACAGTGTGTTACATGTATATCCTATTGACAAAAAATCAACCCATCCTTTACTCTACAGAAATGGAGGGAATACTCCAGTATCAGCTACCCCTGCCACACTAGCCAACATGGACTCTCTCTACCACTATCCTATGGAAGGTACAGTCATATCGCTCACAAATCAGTCCCATAGTACAAAATACTAGATCTGTCTCAAACTTCAGCAATACAATAATGGCAGAGAGCACAGCCCTGCTGGTTTATACACACTTATGGAGGTTTTACATGACATCTTTTGTATGTTATCTATTCCCAATATTAAGGAAACAATGCCCCACCCAGTTTGCACAGAAGTACACTGACTTAAGTGTTAATTGTGATCTTGGTCCAACTTTATACAATGTAGTACAGTTATGAGTAATTCTGTGGTCTGTAGAAAAATAGGCAACAAGTGGTACTAGGGCTGCGGACCGGTACATTGTACCGGTCCAATACCGTAAAAATCGTTTCGGTACAGGTCCAAAATACCGGATCATGAAGTAACGAGTATATACCGAAATAGCTAGTTTACACCATGTATATGACTAAAGATAGGTAAATCCTACCACAAAGACGAAAAATTAGCACTGGAAAAGACGTAAACACCGTCGATTGATTTGAGATCCTCAGTCTCACGAGACATCGCGAGAGTGTGGCTGATCCAGGGTTGTGATAAAGATACTGACAAGTTGTCAACACTTTATTATTGTTTCTGTGTCATGATTGAAAAAGTGAAGAACACGTGTTAATTTGTCAAATTGTTCAGGTACAGGTACAGGTCCGGACCTGTACCTAAACCTCTGTACCGGTACCTGTACCTGTACCTGATGTTACGTTTAGGTACGCAGCCCTAAGTGGTACATCTGTACACAATTTTCATATTGCCTTTTTGAGACATCCCTAATCATCAGTGTACACATGAGAATTCACAGTAAGTGATCAGACATCTAGATTCAACTTTAATGTTTCACCTGTAGATGACCTTATTAGATAGTTGATAAGATAATTACCTGCTGGCATTTGTCACCCCAGGCTGATCATTATTTTTTGTCTGGTAACGTTCAGCTGGGAAACAGAAGGTTCCATCTGTGCCGGGGGTGCCAGGTGGGACGCGACCAGGCGCGGGAAAGATCGGGCGACAGATTGCCGAGGAGATCATAGAAATGCACAGAAGGTGAGGGAAGGGACTCGACTCATAGCCCCGATTCACATGCGGGCAAAAAAACTGACGGTACAAAAACTGTGTACACACACGAGCGTACAAAAACTGTGTTTCACAGTGTTCATGTATTATGCCACAGAACCTCAACATAAACACAGTTGTAAAAGTAAATAGATTAAGAGTTACTGTTACAGTATCAACCTTTGCATATGCGAAATATGCAAATATGAAATATGTATATGCAAATTGACACCTGTTTGGTGACATTTAGTCTCAACAATTTTAATAATATTGCCACATATATTATATTACAACCTTTGTTATGTTATCAGTAATGCTTACTAGTAGGTTGTTGATTCATTTATCAGTGCCATAATGACATTGTACAAAGTCTGTATCAGTGCTATTATACATCAATGTTTAAACTGTCAGGGTGAGATGATGATGTGTGGATCTCTCCCCCCCCCTACAACCCCCCCCCCCTACCCAGCCGAGCCTCCCCCCTCCCAGCCACGGAGGCACCCCCAGCCCCATGGGACTGGAACCTGGACAGAACGGGGGATCTCCACACACACCCATGATGACCTCTCCTGGCAAGGTAAACAAACAAACAAACAAACAAACAAACAAACAAACAAACAGATGTGCACATTTATGTGACTGTACATTCAACCTATAATGCTGACCACCTTTGCAAAATAAGCCTTGTATTTATGTCTGTTAACTATATACAATGTATATCCCCTGATGATATTACACAAATTTCTGTATGTGCAGCTCATTATAGAATTGCAACTATAATCACAACAAGCTACGATCTACTCATCACCACAGTATAGATGATTAAATGTTAGACAGTGCTACAAAACAATGTATGTATTCATCAGTGACCTTTAACCACGTTTGAAAAATCTTGCTGGTCCTTGTAGAACACTCCTTTCATATTCATATACTATTAGGTGGTAGGGTCTTGTTGAGCTCCAAGCCTGTTTTCTGTGCTTAAAAATAATATTACAACTTACTGAAGTTGTTATATTAAGTAAGTTGACACAAATTACTGTAAACAGTTCTCTCCATAAAACCTGTGTAAGGCCCTCTAACAGGAGTGTTCTGTTCCGTAGGTGATCCGGGGCAGCCCTGGCACCCCTAACCTAGTGGCATCTCCCAGTACGAGTCAGCCTACCACCAGTCAGGCATCAGAAGGACAGCCAGCCACACTTTCTCCAGGTGGGGGTTTACATTGTACACTGCATCTGACAAGTCTTGTGGCTTGTAGTCACCTAGCTATCATAGTTACAGTAGCTGTTGCAATCATCTAATGTGCCTCACTAATGCTGCCACTGTTTTGAAAGTCTGTTATGTAATCTTTCTACATTTCTAAGGCTTAAAAAGTCAAATGTGAAGTGCCAGCCATTTGAAAATTCTAACCTTGACAGACCATTGATTGAACATGGACATGTATGTATGTATCAAGAATTTAGCACATGTACATGCAAAAGTAGGAAAGTGGTCTCCAAAGGTCTCAAAATCTTCCCAGAAGTCAGCAGAATTAGTGGCCAACATGGGGGAAATCAGGAATACATGGATTGCATGCTTCTTGGGATTTGTGATTTTTTTTCTCAAAGTAAGTGCCATAACTGTTTGACATGTTGTTGAACCACAGGTCAGCAGGAGGCGGACACTGCCACCCCTGCCGTCCCGCGCACACACCCCAACGGCCTGGTCATCCCGCCCACCCTGGCCACCAGCCTCCCCGACATCTCCATCACCGCCAGCGACCACGGCTTCCCTCCGGAACTCGACCCCGCTAACCTGGGGGGGCCGGAGAACGACGAGGCCGCCATGGCCGTCATCATGAGTCTGCTGGAGGCGGACGCGGGACTCGGCGGGCCGGTGGATTTTAGCGACATCCCGTGGCCGCTGTGACGAAGACATCGTGGTTAGAAGCCATATGAAACTTTGGAAAGTGGAACTCTGTCAGGACATGATAATCTGTATTCGGAATCAGCTGCCCGGTCCGGTCAGCATAAACAGTTGCCTGGTCTGAGGGCGGTTATGTGGGTTTTGAGTATCATATGCAGTGGAGCAAGCTTTTCTGTGCACGGTTTCACCCCCTTGCAGAAAGCATCTCCTCAGATACTCAAAACCCCCATAACTGCCCTCGGACTGGACCGGGTGGCTGTTTACGTGGACCGGACCGGGCAGCTTGTTCCGAATACCCGATGATGATGTCAACTCCAGAAAGGACAAGTCGTATCTTCCAGGACGAACAAGACGGAGTCAGAAAAGGCACGCAAGAAAATCATGACAAGTTGTAGAAATTTTAATGCAGCTGTAACAGTGAATTATAGAACTTCCAGATTGCTACGCATGACCGCATGTCTTAACTTTTAGAAGAAAAAAAAAGTGATGGAAATACGTATCTTTAAGTATATTTAAAATAAAAAGAATTAATTCTGCTCCAGGGATGAAAGGTCTGCTATCAAAGGTGATCCTGAAATGGTGTTGCTAAGATATCACGGCTCAACATGAATTGTCTCTGATATTTTTAAAGAGGAGGGTACATGTACATGTATAAAAGAAAGTTGATATTTTGTCAGAAGTTGTTATGTCAGGACAGGTAAAGCTATAACATGTACAGGTAGGTTTCAAACAGTGTGATGCAATACCTGGTATGTTGGGTGTTAGAAAACAGAATTACTTTGACTGTCATCAACCACATGTATACAGCCTGCACTGTAAAAACTGCTCTGATCGAAAAGGCTCTAGTCTTGATTTAATTTTGAATTCATTGAAGAGGATGTAAAGTTTTTTGTGTCGGTATTTTTTCACTGTTGAAGGATAACTAATTTTATTCTGTAATTATACTATCAACATCAACTGGACTATTGAAGATGTGATTTTAAACTGTAATAAGAATTTGCAGGATACAATGATGGAAAAGTTTGTTAGAAGCAGCTGAGATTGTGTTTCACTCAGCCCCAGACAGTACATTGTATGCATGGTTTTTAACTTGACACTGGCTAGGCCTGTAAAAACCTCATATTTATTCCAATTATTGCACAACTTTCAAACCACAAGTTTGTTCGTATTTTCAGGATTTAAATATTGGGATTTGTATGCAATTAAGTTTGGTGAAATAGTGAGGAATTTTTATTGTTATTTTGTTTATTGTGCAGGTACACCTATTGATTCAGAAGTAGAAATGTAGATATGGGATAATTCATGTAGCGGTATATTATATGTGTAATATTTAGGTACAAGTCTTTCCAAGAATCGGGATCAAATTGCATGTAATGACTTATATGATTTCTACAGATGTGCTTAAAGCTTGCATGTAGAATAGAAACAAACTGATCTTTAGTGGTGAGCTACATTAACTGTAGATGGTCGGGACTAGTGTAAATGTTTAGAAATACCACAGTAGGCAACATTTTATATAACACCCAACAAACTGTCAAACTTACAAGAAGAAAACAACAAAGAAGCAATCACAAATGCAAAATATTATTTCTATGATTGACAGATACTACACTACATTGTACGTATTATGATTTAGACATGGATCAGGTATGTGGAGTGAGGCCAGAAGACAAGTGATTGACTTGAAAGAAGTATGGTGTTAGAGAAGAATTGTGCCATACTGAAGTGTTTTTGAATTCTCAAAACATATTGTTTTGTGCAAAGTGTGAATGTACGGAAGATTTAAAGACATTGTGCATAGTGTATAATTGATTGTTGTAAATTGTTGAAAATGTATTTTATTTGTATCAAGTTTATGCATGGTTTTTAACTTGAATAGAAAGAGGGACTTTTTTCTTTCATTTTTGTTGACTGAAAAAGGTCGTAGCTTTTTGGGTTGTGTCAGGGCATGCATGTACAGGCATGATTTTAAGTTTGGAAAGTCTAGTTTTTTTAAGAGTTTCTTGCCTAATTCTGCCATTTTATTGATACACTGCACAGGTTTTCACAGAACAGATAACAGGCTGAACACTACTAGTTTTGTCAGGATGCCACATTTCTCTATATACACACGACCTATATGTATGAATTCAGGTGATAGACAGCTTTATATGTTGTTGACTGTTATCAATTGTGATGATGACCTTGAATTTACAAATGTATATTTTCCGAATCACTTATTGTTTGTTTAGAAGGTTGTCAGAGGTACCCAAACTACAACAAAGAGTCCATTTTTTTTGCATTAGGTGCTGTTAGTATGTGCTTTCTGGGGGACTAAATGGAGGAGAAATTTGCTTCATATCATCTTGAAATATGTGAAATATTATGAATGGTGCTTTGAGACACTATAGCTACATGGGGAGATATTATTCAGTGCACTCACTGCGAAATAGAATGTATTTTGGTATGATCATGGAATCGAAATGTACAAAGTGTAATACGGAAAGAAAGAAGATAGTTTGCCATATCTTATTGTAATAAAAATCACAGGGTATATTGATTATTTTATAGTTCTTAGAGATTGTAATATGTACAGTATATGTTAAAATATTGTTCAATATTTGTGTACTAACGATGAAATTGTGGATGTTGATATTTTCCTTAGAGAATAAAGTTGTGGATGGTATAATAATTTTGCATTCCTCATTTTACTTACAGTATAGTCATAAATGTTTCAACTAAAAGCAAATTTCTGATCATTGAATGATAGAAATCAGCGCTTTAATCCATTCAAAATTCTATAGCGAAAAATGTGTTTTCCAGGATTTCAGCATATTTTGTCACGTCTTTTACAAATACTGCACAGTATACATACAGTGCTCTTAGTTATCCTAATACTTAATGCATATATTATATATAGTGATGTTTGTTAAATTTACCTTATATGTTAGTTAACATTTGCTTTGCCATAACCTGATATCACACCAACCGTGTTAGAAGCATGTTTGCATATTAAGTGTACGCTTACCTATAAAAAAAAACGTTTTAGCATTTTGGTATTCGGAACCAAATTTTCCCTCATACAATTGAAGTATATTATAGTGATGGCAATTACGAGACATTCCCGTGAAAATGGCTTTACTTAACACTGCCTAATATGCACTAAGTGTTTGTTCTGGAGCCTGGTAACCACTACACAATTCAGCTCGTATTAACTTCCAAACTAATAAGCCAAAGCTGTTAGGATCATTTCTGATGTTCCTTCTGGAACTTATCGCAGTGATGGACATTTTCTCTCACGTGCCCCTGAACCCACCGGCGATGTCAGTGTACACCAGATCAAGCCCGGCATGGTTCACGGGAGAGGGTGTCTGGGGGGAGGGGAGACGACGATCCTGAAATGATAAAAACGTACATAGTGTTGGCAAAAAGCGGGAAATAAAGACTAGCTGACATAAAATCTGCGGTGAGATGGTAGGCGCGATGAATTTTAGTTCCATTTCTTCGGAAACCAATCTACTGCGAAGCGAATATCTGATGCCTCAAACGTTGCAAAACTATAATTTCAAGGATTTATAGACTTGCTTCGATTAGAAACGGACAAGTTAGGAATTCGAAGGCTCGCTTTTGCCGTCTTCCTCAACGATATTCTCTGAGCAACGTTCCATCGTCCTCTTTATCCTACCCAAATCATTTGTGATCTCTCCCTTGGTGTGATGTTTAAAATAGTGAAAATAGTATGAATGAGACAATCCGAAAGTCATGTTTTCTGTATTTTTATAACATGTTACCGTGACCTGAATAAGAAAACATAAGTTACAAATTGTCGTACCGTCTGATCGACGTCAAATGCATCGATATCGTCGTCAGAAAAAAATGGCGAGCAGTGTCATTTTTCACTGGATGAACACGAACAAGCAGTGTGCGCAAACCCCGCGGGCTCTGCCGGCAATTTGAGCCAGAACAAAAGGCAAAAAACCCTGGCCTTTGGCCTTTGCGACGACACCGCAACAATACAAACCTGTTGCCTCCTAAATCCGTAACTGATAAAATCAACATGACATGCATGGCCTTTCTCTATATTAGTGCTCTGTTGGTTCTTGTTGCTAACAGATCGCAAGCTTTGGACATCCGTGTCCACTTGAATGTTACATCATGCCAGTATATACACACAACGTTATATCTGAACTTAGAAAAAAACGATATTTATTTTATAACATATTGTTAAGTACATGCCGTGTGTATGGATGGGGAAAGATGCATTAAACCACTAGTATAGTATTAGATTGAAGTATATGACGAATATATGTATATCATATGGAAGTGATATTGTATGGATACAATGCCTGATATGTATAAAGTTATGTTAGTAGAAACAATCATAATTGTGAATTCAAGGAGGGAAGAAAAAATATAAAAGTTATTAACGCCGTTACTGATGATATCATGTTTCCGTTAAAATTTTCAATTAGATGTATGGAAGCTCTTAAATATATACATTTCAGAATTTAATCATTTAAAATTAACAATATAATGCCAATTAGGCCAGTTGAACTAATGGTACTCAAATTCGTTCGCTCCAAAGAACAAAGTTTCATTGAAGAAGGTCTATGTAGATTATAGTGATTTAAAAATCGCTATTGTCAATGTATGATAACCAACTGTTGAAC
>NW_017803491.1:2953940-2966071 GCF_001625305.1 Branchiostoma belcheri | reverse complement strand
AGCACTAGAGTCTTGTACGTTCTCTACCGTGACTTGACTGGGCCAATGCAGGTTTCTGCTTGTCCTGAGTGTAGGGGATGACATTGGTGGTTCTGACGAGTCTGGCGGTGCCACAGGTGGAGTGCCTTGAGCCGTTGTCATCGAGGGTGACGGAGATGGGGTTGGGCTGTTTAAAGATAGAATGGAACATCAACATTTTAGTACGTTGCAAGAAAACGTATCGCAGTCCACCCGATCGATGTCGTTGTTTTAGTGCATGCTGTATGAAACTTTTTTTCTTGTCATTCGTTAGTGTCATCATTCCGTTTCTAATGACTAAAGTATCTATGAAACAGATACTAAGGACCACACTGTCTGTTAAGCCAAACCACTGGTTTAAACATTTAGCTAGTCTACTGTAGATAGAGTTTTCAGTTTTACCAGAAAGAGATTATTGTAAACGTTGTAAAAACGGTGTAATATTTACCAAATCTGCAGAGTGGGTTCTGTTGCCGGTGGAACAGTTGTCGCTGGGCACGTCCCGAAGTCCTCTTCGCGTAGGGTTTCCAGAGAACGGTCTCTCAACGGCCTTGGAAAGAAGCAGGTTGGCGGACTTGGATTGACTTCACGGCTGCAGGAACAACAGATATGTAGATTGCAAGTTCGTAATTCGAGGCGTGTATTGCATGCTCATATACATGGGGTCAAGCCAATATAGATCGCCGTCGAAGATATTGTCCTATAACTGCCCTGAAGCGTAGAGTTTGCATATCCTAATTGTAATTCTTTTTTCCTTTATTCACATTTATTTTTAGAGAATTTGGCAAAACGTGTACATACTTATCGAGCCCTCTCCTCTACACACATATCAGTGAAAGCAACATCAATGAAACAAAAACAAGGACAAATAAAGAGAAAACAAGGAGGTACAAAATGCACTTCTGTACAAATCATAACAAATCAAGTAAAAAAGGCCAGTCTGCAAAATAAAGTTAAAAACCACAGATTTTACAATTGTTCACAAATGACAAAGAAGGGTTGCCCCTGTGAATATTAGAGCATATGGTGTAATCGGTGGCGTTGTTTATGTCGAATGTCGAAAGAACGGTTGCGGATATTGTTTAATGATGATAATTCTAATTCTTATGTTTTATTCTACTGATGGTTAGGAGAGGAAAACCTACCCGTTTGCTTGATCCAGTTTGCGAGATCGAGCAAGTCACAATTGCAGGTGAACTTCTCTCCTAAGGTTACCGCTTGGAGGCAAGGAAGATGTCGAAATACACCTGTGACCAAAACACAATGTGTTACTAGTAGGCCTCGAAACAACAATATTTGTGTACATGTATCTCTGATGTCAAATTACTGACTAAATCTTAAATACCAGACCCAAAGAAAACCTTTCTTCTGCCAGTGTGAATTAAAGAAGGTCTGGCCTAGACAGCTACTTAGAAAACTCAATACCAGGATGCATGTATAAACTGTTCATATTATACATACGCGGTGACAATGTTGTTACTCCGTCAATGTTGAGACTTAGCAGAGTCGTCAGGTTACCGAATGCATCTGAATCGAGTGACGAAACGCTTTGAAAATCATTCCTGCAAGGGAAAACATGAAAAAATTGCTTTTCTGTATACAACTAGTAAAGAAGACAAACTGCAAGACTAATGCATAATTATTCTATATTTATTTTCTTTATTACGACCTTGGGCAAAATTTCTTTAATCGCCAGAAGGACACCAAGTTTCAAAAACGCCAGAGCTCGAGAGTTGAGCGTATTTTTCGTATTGAGAAACCGAACCAAACACACCGGCCGATTGCTACAATCGCTCAGTGGTCGAGAGAGCACCGGTCGTGACTGCCGAAAAAGCCCATTGGAGTTTAACTGGTTTGGCAAGCTGTATACGCCGGCTCAACAATTTCATCATATATATATATATATATGCATGCAATCTAGCTAGTTAAACTGTCTGCAGGTATTGAAGAAATACAGATACTGAACCTGTACAGATTCAGAGATGTCAGAGCCGGCAATGTCGCGAAAGCAAACGGGTGAATCTTCTGAAGCCCAGAATTCGACAAGACTAAGGTGGTCAGGTTGGGGAGTGGCAGGTGATCTCCTGTCTCTGTAGATAGGGAGACAATGAGAGACATCAAGCCTTACAAATCAATCAGTCCAATTTCCATTTACGTATACTACAGTAGTCATGATTTGTACAAAATCTAAACGTAAATTGTGCTATACAGCAGTCTGACGTCTGTCAACACGGGCGCGAGCTGTGCCTGATCTTGGAATATCCTGCTTTTGATACTATTTTCGCTAAGGACAAGTTGTAAGCTAAGCATAGAAATGTACGGTTTTTAGTGGCAAATGTGCAGATCTTAGCACACTGGCGACGTACTCATCGACATCGGTGTTTGAACACAGTATCAACGATTAGCCCGCCGGGCGCCATCCCACCGAAATGGGAAGGAAGTGAAGTGAAGTGCCTTTCCTAAGGGCACAACACCAGGCATGTCAGGGGATCGAACCTTGGTCCGAGCTAGGTACGTACACTAGGCATGATCTCGGAAATTTTAAAAACGAGATTGGCGCTTGCTAAGGAATGTCATTGAGTTTAGGGAGTTTTCTAATCTACTTCCTTACCTGATCGGGGAAGTGTTGTGAAGTCTCCCGGGCGGAGTTCTGTCAACAGCTGGTCATTGTTGATGTCGAGTGACTCCAATGAAACAGGCAGAGCAGGCAAGGAGCTCAGCCTGGTATTTGATAAAGCAATCTGCGAAGGCGGGTGAAAGATATACACAGTTTATTTTCACATTCATATCTATACAATATTGACTCATGCTCTCTACAAAGCATCTTATATTGATATTGCTTTGTTAGAATATGCACCGAAATATGTTGGATTCGGCCCCTATTCTAGAAGATAATAACCCTTACTGTATAGGTAAATATATCAAAGAATGTTTAGACCTTAGAACAAGTGATACAACTTGATTCATCCATAGTCTTGTGCGTAGGTCAATTCTTATGTACCTGTCTGTATGTTTAGTTACGCAAGTCGCTGTACTTTTGCTGTGTTAATAAACTTCTCTAAATTGTAAAAATGACACATTCACAGGATGATTTGCTAATGTTTGATGTATGTCTCAATGACATCTCGTTGGTAATGTTTCTGAAATTCTTCTTCAAACATTCTGGCCGGGAAGTATTTCTCAGCTGGAAACTATGATAATACGATCTGCTGACATCACCATTCAAGAAAAGCAAATAGAACTGGGTTACTTACAGATTTTAAGCTTTGTAGGGGAGACAACACGGCGTCGCTGACGCTCACGAGTTGGTTACCGAGTAGGCCCAAGTGAGCGAGCTTTGGTAGATCCCAGAACGTGTCGTCAGGAAAGCTTACCATTTCAGGGTGGCCTCCCATCCCTATATGCTCCACAGACACCAGGCCTGTAGGGGAAATATGAGGCTATTAGTTAAACATTCCACATGTGTTAGACCACCACACATATACATGAAACTATGTGGTAAGCAGTTGTTGTTTTAACCTATTCTTTGTGAATCATCAGTAAAGCTCATAACGTCAGGCACAGCATATACCCATAATTGTATCATCTGCAATTTACCTGAAGATAGTAGGTCATGAATGCTCTCTAAATTCGACACCTTTGGCAACAATAATAACATGATCCGCCATACGCTAATTAAGCCTCGCCAAGAAAAAACAATAAAAACCTATTGACAGTGCAAAGAATCAAATGAAAATACATCCAACGAAAATCATTTCCAAAACTCTGTAACTTGCTCCAGGGTGGGCTTTTAGTAGATCTCAGATAACTTGGTAATTAGCAAGCAAACTTTGACCCGATAACCGTACGGTATGTGTTTCTGGGCTTGAACAGGTTTTACCACTAGTGCTGTAGCAAGCATACGTCAACAGCGATTTGACCTTTCCAGGTCATATCATATATCATCATATATCAGCAACAGAGGACAGAGCAGTCACACACACACACACACACACACACACACACACACACACACACACACACACACACACACACACACACACACACACGCGCGCACACACACAATAATTTTAATTGATGAAAGAGGGTGGATGTCACTAATTTTACTTTTCTTTGCCGTAGCGTATACTGTTTACCTTTAAACGTTGCAGCTGACACATTCGTCAGACGGTTCCCGAATATCTCTAAGACCTTCAGGTTGGCGAGATTCTCGAACGAAAAGTCCTCCACGTTTGCGATATCGTTAGCCTGCACGGGGGTTAAACAAACGATACAAGCTTTTAAGGTTCTCCACACCAAAATGATAATTTGGTCAATATTAAAGGATTGTCGATATGAAGATAGCAATGAATGTTATATCAGTGCTTGATCTAGAAATTGATACTGAACAACTTTTGGAACAACTTTCGACTCACATATATTCGAAGATACTTCAGGTTTGTCAGCCTGGCAAAATCTCCCCTCCGGATGGTTGTGAGACTGTTGTTAGCGAGGTCCAGCTCCTAGAAGGGCCAGAATGGATTTGGTCTTTATGCTCTGATTATTTTAGAGTAAGAATGAACAGAGCAGTAGTTTGTTGAGCTAGACCATGTGAAAGTAAATATTATGCATTTGCTTTACAAATGTTACCTTTCTATCTTAAACGAAAAATTTAATACAAACAAACAGGCTCACCCATACTTCCGTAGACGTGAAAGTTGCTGCTGACATGTTCTGTAGAAAATTGTTTATCAGGACCAATGACTGTAGCTTCACCAGGTCACCAAACGCCCAGTCCTCGATAGAGCTGATTTTGTTATTACCCAGAAGCAGCGTGGTAAGATTGTGCAGTCCTGAAAACGCTTGCTGTGTGATTGTGGAGAGGTTGTTAGATGACAGGTCCAGAAACTCCAGGTTTGGGGCGCCGATGAAGGCCACATCAGTAAGACTCTGCATCTTGTTGTTGCTCAAAGTCAGACGAGTTAAGGCTGACATTCCCACGAAGGTCGCGCTGTTCAACATGCCGATGTGATTTGAATGCAGGTACAGAACACGTAGCTCCTTGAGATGTCTGAAGCTCCCGTCTTCTATCGCTGAGATGTTATTAGATGAAAGGTTGAGCTCCGTAAGAAGTGAGACTCCTGTGAACGTCCCGATGCCGATGGAGGTGAGTTTGTTGTTCTGTAAGTCGAGCATCTTCAGTCTGTTGACGACAGAATTGCTTCCAAACGCAGTTATTGTTGTGATGGTGTTTCTATTCAGGTAAAGTCTCACAAGTTGGCTCAGCCCGTTGAAAGCCGAAGCGGGAAGATTGGAGATCGCGTTTCCTCCTAACCGGAGAATCTGAAGGCTTGTCGATAAATGAATGGATTGCGTGTCAGGGTAGTGATGGAGTTATCTTCCAGGCTCAGTTCCAGCAGGTTGGGAAGCTGACGGTTACGCCTCACTTCCGAAATCTGATTACTGTTTAACAGGAGAACTTCTGTTGAAGTTGGTATGAGCTGATTCCGCGGATATCCCGTGAGGGCTCCGTGACTGCAGTCGACAGTGGTACCGTAACATCGGCACTGGGGTGCGCAGTCAAGGGCAGTCACACCTCGGGTCAGGACAGCGAGCAAACATACCAACAGGCAAGACGTCCTAGTGCGGGCCATGGCCATGGTGGCCGGCTGTTAACAACAAAACACAGATAGGCGTTATGATACCACTCAGCTTCTGACAGCGATAAATTCCAAATTACCCCTGGAAGTGGTTAATCACACAACCAGAGGTATAAACTATGATACGAACCATTTGTTTAAAAATATCGTCGCGACAATAACCGTGTCAGTAATCATAAGCCTCACACCCGTATATGGCTTATATTCAAAAAGTCTGTGCAGTATGTTGATAACAAAAGTTAAGTGTAGAAATTCATGCGTAAAACATTTAATTTAGAAACGACGTTATCACAGCCTCTATTCTCCTGTGATACAATGACACTAAACTCTATCTGCGAGACATTTCGTTAGTCGGACAAACAAGTGTGTAAACGATTCCTGTGTCCATAACAATCGCACCCTGGCATTCCGAAGTGACTGTTGACAAGTTTACTGTCACATTTGACTCGTGTTGTGAATTTTCCTCGGCCTTTACATTGAAATAACACAGAGCAAATCTCTTACCTGATACGTGCCGTTTGTCCCAGTCTTGTTCTGTCTAAATGTCGATAAACACTCGAGCTCTACCTCATACAACTTTGCCTGAGACTTTGTTTCCTGAATTAGTCTAGTCAAGCATAAGTAGTTGAGTAGTCTGTTAACCTTTGCTGCATACCTGTATAATGACCTGGGCTGTCTTAGATCCGAACTGATATATTACATGTTTGTGCAGGCGTGTGTTGGTGTCTAAAGCCTTTCCATATTATCCAAACTATATAAAACAGGTATCATAATTGATTTCAGTCCAGGAAACGAGAGCACGAATTATTGTCTTTACCTTGCTTTGTGTTTTTAAAGTATCACAAAGTGAGTGACTTTCAAATTATTTTTAGAATGACGAAATGTAAGTTGTTTTTTTATTTAGTGAAGTGTGACACTAGAGAGATTCCCGAAAGTCACGTTTGATGTTTATCTCCTCTTGGGAGCATTAGTTGCAAATTGTCACTGATCGACGTCAAATGTATCGATATCGTCCTCAGAAAAAAATGGCGGGCACTGTCATGATTTCTCTCACTGGATGAACACAAGCAGTGTGCGCAAACCCCGCGGGCTCTGCCGACAATTTGAGCCAGAACAAAAGGTAAAAAACCCTGGCCTTTGGCCTTTGAGACGACACCGCAACAATACAAACCTGTTGCCTCCTGAAACAACATGACATGTCTCCTTCTCAGTGCACCTGGTTTGTTTAACTAGTTAACAGTTATAGCAAGCATTGGACATCTGAGTTCAGTGTCCAATTAACTGATTACTACAATCATGCCAAAATATACACAATCATTACACACATATGTATCCGAAGTCGCTTTCCTCAGATAAAGCAATGTTTATTTTGTAACATATATTAGAGTACGCCCTGTGTATGGATGGGGAAAGATGTTTTAGACCACACCATAGTATATATACATGTACACACACACACACACACACACACACACACACACACACACTAACACATATATATGTTATATGTGTTAGTGTGTGTGTGTGTGTGTTAATGTGTTATTGTGTGTGTGTGTTAATGTGTGTGTGTGTGTGTGTGTGTGTGTGTGTGTGTGTGCAATATGTATAAAGTTATGTTAGTATCTATAACCATATATGAGTTCAAAGAGGGGCGATGATGTACAAAATGGTATCGGTACTACTAACATGTATACTTATTTACCGAATATGAATATCATACAATGCAATATGTTTCATTTCAATGCAACTTTGCAATGGAAAGCATTGCAGCTCGTATAAATTATAAACCAAATTATTTTTAATGTTGATATCTGCACTTGCACTGTCACACTTGCATGTCATGTAGTAACATATTCTTAACATACGCATATTATATTCTAAACGCTATCGCCCACTGTACAGTTGTTCTTGGGTTAAGCTGTCGTAATGGTGCGTTTTTAGCATACACGTATAATCGTGTGTTCCTTACTGTACAATGTATTCAACAACTTGCTTGTTTGTGACCTCTCGATTCTGGTGTACCTTTATTACATTACCGATTACTATCTCAATAACATATCACCATGTATTAAGCATATTTGTCAGAACGACATCAGGTTAGTTTACGCGGATTACTAGCATTAACAAGACCCCACCACACAAAAACTAGCCGATGATGTCGATGTAAACGTTGTCCTCGTGAGGCGACTCACTCTGTTCTTGTTCAGACCCGTCGTCGTTGACTTGGTTATAGATGTTGTCGGCCATCTGTTCTGTCACAGAGGAACTCTGATCGTCTCCGGGACGTGGAGTTGGAATGGACACGTCATGGCCTTGTTCATCATCCGTCCTGCTGTCCGGTGAATTCATGCTCCCCTCCACTCCAGCAAACTGAAGATAGGAACTAGTGATCCTGTCGGCTACCGGTTCTGTCACAGTCTCGGGGTTCTGATACGGGTTTTCCTGACTTCCACGTCTATCTTCAATGATTGAGTTGTATGGATTGTCATCTGAGACATCACGCTGATCTTCGTTGATACTGTCGTATGGAGGGTCGTCTGTGATAACTTCAGCTAAGCCGATAGGTGCTTCCTGTAGTGTAACACGGCCACTCGTTAGAGGCCAGATTTGGCCCAGAACAGAGATGAAAATCAAAGTCATTACACTTTTTCTATGAAGACAAACTACAATAGAAACACAAGAAATTCAAATACCTGTTGCTGAGTTTGGCCCGACGTGCGCGCACCCACGTGTTCGATACTGTTGTATGGAGGGTCGTCTGTGGTAACTTCAGCTAAGCCGATAGGCGCTTCCTGTAGTGTAACACGGCCACTCGTTAGCGGCCAGCCGTACATTGTTGGCCCAGGACAGAGATCAATATTAAAGCCATTTTTACACTTTCCCTACGAAAACTCCTGTTCTCAAACACTAACAGCACACACAAAAAGTTAAAATACCTCTTGCTGAGTCTGTCCCGACGCGCGCACACCCACGTGTTCGGCAGAAGGGCGTCCTTTCCTCCTCAGGAAACAGAGGCCGGCCGCCATCGCGAGGATGATCAGGAACAGGGGCACTCCGACCGCCAAGCCCACGACTGCTGATTCTGGCAAGCCCACGGCTGGTGCCTGTGGTTTTGAGGAGTTTGGAGTTGTCCAGGCTGGAGTTGTCACAGGAGGGCTTTGTGAAGGTGTTTTCATCGAAAGTAATGGAGATAGTGTTGGGCTGTACGTAAAACAATAGAATAGCACACCAACTTTACAAAGTTGAAAGGAAAGATGCCATAGTTCATTCGATGTTAATGTTTTAGTGTATATACTGTATAAGAATTTTCAGCTCATTCATCTGTGTCATCATTCATGCCCTACTCAGATATCAGTACATGTATACGTTTGAAAATTCATATCTAAATCACTACAAAAGTGACACCATATTGTAAATAACTGACATACCTGCTGAATTACAGAATGTAATAATACTCTCCTTAAGAAAACATCCAAAAAAAGTTGAGCTTTAGTATCATCATGGATTAGCTGTGTTAGAATTATATTTTAGTATAGTTCATGTATATACCCTTGTTGTTTCTTCTTTGCCATACATTGTACCAGTTACAGTTGTTGAGCAACAAAGTTTATTTGATTTGTTAATGTCTCGCTGTTTGGTGCTAGGAGTCAAGAAGCGTGAAGTTGAAAGGAAACATGTCATGCTTCATTCGATGTCAATGTTTTATTGCGTATATACTGTATAAACGTTTTCAGCTTATTCGTCGGTGTCATCATTCTGTTTATGTCTCGTTTTTTGGGGCTAGAAGTCAAGAATCGTGATTCAGTCAGGCGATAGGGAATGATGGTGCAATATGAATGGATATTGTTGGAGGTTTTCATTTTATTTTTGTTGGTCGTCTTTTGTAACCGTGCTGTCTAGCAAGCCGCAACACGGAAAGCAGTAGGCCATACTCTGGATTAACACTTAAGTACTATACTGTTGGTATAGCTTTAATCATTATCAGAAAGTGATTGTAAATGGTGTAATATTTACCAAATCTGCAGCGTGGGTTCTGTTGTCGGGGAAACAGTTGTCGTTGGGCACGTCCCGAATAAGTCCTCTTCGTAAAGGTTTTTGCTAGAAGGTCCACTCAAGCAGGTTGGCGGACTTGGATTGACTTTCACGGCTGCAGGAATGAAAGATACAAGGTCGTGAGTTCGAGACGTGTACTGCTCATAGTGTTAATTTTAAGTTAATGTAGAAGAAGAAGAAACAACTAGAAGTGAATAAAGTCCTTCTATATCTGCGAGGATTGTGCCATTATTATGTTACTGATGAGCAAGGGAAAAACCTACCGGTTTTCTTGATCCATTTCACGAGATCGAGCAAGTCACAATCGCAGGTCAACTTTTCTCCCAAGGATACCTCTTGGAGGCAAGGGAGATGCCGAAATACACCTGTGGCCAAAACACAGTGTGCATGCATCTAAACAACAATGTGTATGTACACGGATCTGTGATATGAAATCACTGATTCTTAAATACCAGACAAACACAAGCATCAAAAATATATTGGGAAATTACGAAGCCTCCAGGCAGCATAATTTGTATTATATCAATACCGTGTCGGTGTTTTTTAATCATTCAAGAAAACACTTTCCTCTGCCGGTGTGAATATCAAAGACACGCAGATCTAGACTACTACTTACAGAATTCAATATCTGCATATAACATGATATACATACGGGGTGACAAGGTCGTTACTCCGTTAAGGTGAAGACTTAGCAGAGTCGTCAGGTTGCCGAATGCATCTGGATCGATTGACGAAATGCTTTGAAAATTATTCCTGTTAAGGAAAATAGATTTTTTGCTTACAGCATCATATCAGGCAACGTTCAATGACCTATAGTCTCGAAATCAAACTGTAAAAGAAGACAAACTTCAAATTCATAATGATCTTACATCTTCATTATTACGTACATTGGTTCCTAAAAATTCTGCAGTGAACTTGCAAATCGGTTAGGCAAGCTATACGTTCCTGCTGTGTGACGTCGGCTCAACATTTTGCCACAAACACGCAATAGCTAGTTATATTGTCTATTAGTGCGAATACCCGTTCAGATAAAGAGATTTCAGAGCCGGCAATGTCGCGAAAGCAAACGGGTGAATCTTCTGGAGCCTGGAACTCGTCAATCGCAAGCTGGTCAGGTTAGGGAGTGGCAGGTGATCTCCTGCCTCTGAAGATGATGAAAGATAATAAGAGACATCAAGATTTTCATACAAATCAGTCCAATTTCCATTCACGACTTAATAAAACTCTAATCCCAAATTCTGCTACACAACACTATAATATATATAACATACTGAGCCTGTCAACAAGGGAATGATCTGTGATCTTGCAATATCCTGCAACTGATACTGTCGCTAAAGACAAGTTGTAAGCTAAGCATGGTTTTGGAAATTAAACAAGATCGACACTAGGGAATGCCATTGAGGGAGTTTTCTAATCCGTCAGGCGGACAAGTTATCTCCCTTACCTGATCGGGGAAGTGTTGTGAAGTCTCCCGGGTGGAGTTCCGTTAGCGGCCGGTTATTTTTGATCGAGAGTGACTCTAAGGAAACGGGCAAAGCCGGCAAGGAGCTCAGCCTGGAATCTGACAAAGCGATCTGCACGCGAGGCGGATAAAATAAAGGGACCATATTAGTATGCATTATCTATTTTCATATTCATTTTTACAATATACTAATTCTTCTGGAATTTAGCAGCTACGTGTAAAAATGATAAACCACACGGCAGTCGCTGATATTGATATGATGATCTGCTAATAATGTATCTTTGATGTTTGTATCGCTTTCTTGAATTCTTCCTTAAATATTTTGACAAGACACTATGGTAACACGATCTGCTATCATCACCAATTGAAATACAAATAGAATTAGTTTTCTGGGTTACTTACACTTTTTAAGCTTTGTAGGTGTGAAAACACGGCGTCGCTGATGCTCACGAGTGGGTTACCGAGTAGGCTCAAGTGAGCGAGCTTTGGAAGATGCCAGAACGTGTCGCCAGGAAAGCTTACCATTTCAGGGTGGCCTCCCATCCCTATATGCTCCACAGATACCAGGCCTGTAGGGGAAATATTCATCATGTCAACATTCCACGTGTATCAGATCATCAAACGTATACATGTAACCAAGTGTTGTTTTCTTTAGTATTCTTTCTCAATCAGCATATAGCACATATTGTGTGGCACAGAAGATAAACATACATGTATTTGTATCATCTGTAGTGACCTACAGATATTAGATAAAAAATTATAAAAATTTAAGCAGTAATGACAAGCAAAGAATCAAAGCCCCAGTCAAAATACATTCATTTTTAAAACAGAGCTTGAATGTCACCAGTTTTACTGTTCTTAGTCTTAGCCGTAGCGTATACTGTTTACCTTTAAATGTTGCAGCTGACACATTCGTCAGACGGTTCCCGAATATCTGTAAGACCTCAGGTTGGCGAGAT
>NW_017803491.1:2943775-2953920 GCF_001625305.1 Branchiostoma belcheri | reverse complement strand
TCGAACGAAAAGTCCTCCACATTTGTGATATCGTTAGTCTGCACGGGGGTTAAACAAACGATAAAAGCTTTTTAGGTTCTCGGCACCAAAAGAATCATATGGACAACATAAAGGATTGTCGATATGAAGATAACAATGAATAGCATATTGGTGTGTGAGCTACATGTTGTTACTGGACAGCTTTTGTTTTGGTATAACACTAAAAGAACAGGCCAGTAATGTTGTCCTGGCGTAGACTCAATATCCACATAGCATCTAGTCTTATGGCAATGATACATACGTTAGAGCGCTAACGCAATATTCTGTGAATTATATAGTGATAAGTCATTTGATAAAAAGGCAACTGAAGGGGGAAAACATCACGAAAGCAACATTAGAATCGAATTGAAAAGCAACTTGTTTTCAAGCTTGATCTGATCATTGATCACTATGAAGGAAATAGACATTGCGATGCTGACATGATTGACTCACATGTATACGAAGATACTTCAGTTTTGTCAGCCTGGCAAAATCTCCCCTCCGGATGGTTGTGAGACTGTTGTTAGCGACGTCCAGCTCCTAGAAGGGCCAGAATGGATGTGCTCTTTATTCTCTGATGATTTTATCTTTTAACTAGTTTTTGTCTCAGTTTCTTCTAAATGCCAACAATAAAATGACCTGGACCAGACGTCTGTCACCATATGGTAACGTGTGCTGTAGCAGACAGTCTGTGCTGTTGTGTTACATTACAGCAGGATGGAGTTGGAGTGCCTGCTTACCATACAATGTAGATGTGCATATATCTGAGTAAGAATAAACAGAGCAGTAGTTTGTTGAGCTAGACCATGTGAAGTTAAAAATTATGCAATTGCTTTTCAAATGTTATGCTTTTAGTTTAAAAAAGGCTCACCCATAGTTCCGTAGACGTGAAAGTTAATGTTGCTGCTGACATGTTCTGTAGAAAATTGTTCCTCAGGAACAATGACTGTAGCTTGACCAGGTCACCAAACGCCCAGTCCTCAATAGAGCTGATTTTGTTATTACCCAGAAGCAGCGTGGTAAGATTGTACAGTCCTGAAAACGCTACCTGTGTGATTGTGGAGAGGTTGTTAAATGATAGGTCCAGAAACTCCAGGTTTGGGGCGCCGATGAAGGCCATATCAGGTAGACTCTGGATCTTGTTGTTTCTCAAAGTCAGACGAGTTAAGGCTGACATTCCCATGAAGGTCGCGTTGGTCAACATGCCGATGTGATTTGAATGCAGGTACAGGACACGTAGCTCCTTGAGATGACTGAATCTCCCGTCTTCTATCTCTGAGATGTTATTAGATGAAAGGTTGAGCTCCGTAAGAAGTGAGACTCCTGTGAACGTCCCGATGCCGATGGAGGTGAGTTTGTTGTCCTGTAAGTCGAGCATCTTTAATCTCTTGACGACAGAATTGCTTCCAAACGCAGTTATTGTTGTGATTGTATTTCCATTGAGATAAAGTTCCACAAGTTGGCTCAGCCCGTTGAAAGCCGAAGCGGGAAGATTGGAGATCGCGTTCCCTCCTAATCGGAGAATCTGAAGGCTTGTCCGAAAAAGGAATGGATTGCGTGTCAGGGCAGTGATGGAGTTATCTTCCAGGCTCAGTTCCAGCAGGTTGGGAAGCTGAGGGTTACGCCTCACTTCCGAAATCTGATTACTGTTTAACAGGAGAACTTCTGTTGAAGTTGGTATGAGCTGAATCCGCGGATATCCCGTGAGGGCTCCGTGACTGCAGTCGAGAGTGGTACCGTAACATCGGCATTGGGGTGCGCAGTCAAGGGCAGTCACACCTCGGGTCAGGACAGCGAGCAAACATACCAACAGGCAAGACGTCCTTGAGCGGGCCATGGCCATGGTGGCCGGCTGTTAACAACAGAAAACAGAGAGTCGTTATGATACCACTCTGCTTCTGACAGCGATAAATTATAAACTACCCCTTGAAGTGGTTAAATACATTACCAGAGGTATAAATGTTATGATACGAACCATTTGTTTAAAAATATCGTCGCGACAAGAACCGTGGCAGTAATCATAAGCCCCACACCCGTATATGGCTTATATTAAAAAAGTCTGTGGCTGTGCAGTATGTTGATAACAAAAGTTAAGTGTAGAAATGCATGCGTAAAACATTTACTATCCAATTTAGAAATGGCGTTATCATACCCCATATTCTCCTGTGATACAATGACACTAAACTACTATCTGTGAGACATTTCGTTAGTCGGACAAACGAAATGTGTAAACGATTCCCGTGTCCATAAAAATCGCAGCCTGGCATTTTGAAGTGGCTGATGACAAATGTACTGTCACATTTGACTCGTGTTTTGAATTTATCTTGACCTTTACATTGAAATGACACAGAACAAATCTCTTACCTGATACGTGCCGTTTGTCCCAGTCTTGTTCTGTCTAAATGTCGATAAACACTCGAGCTCACCTCATACAACTTTGCCTGAGACTTTGTTTCCTGAATTAGTCTAGTCAAGCATAAGTAGATAAGTAGTCTGTCGACCTTTGCTGCATACCCGAATAATGACCATGGGCTGTTTTAGATCTGAACTGATATATGATGTTTGTGCAGGCGTGTGTTGATGTCTAAAGCCTTTCCATATTATCCAGACTTTATGAAACAGGCATCAAAATCCATCTCAGTCCAGGAAATTAGAGCACGAATTATTGTATTTACCTGCTTCGTGTTTTTAAAGAATCAAGGACAAAGTGAGTGACTTTCAAAGAATATTTAGAATGACGAAACCTGAGTTGTTGTTTTTTTATTCAGAGAAGTGTGACACTAGAGAGATCCCCGAAAGTCAAGTTTGATGTACATATATCTCCTCTTGGGAACATCAGTTGCAAGTTGTCACTGATGGACGTCGAATGTATCGTTATCACCGTCAGAAAAAATGGCGGGCAGTGTCATGATTTCTTTCACAGGATGAACACAAACAGTGTACGCAAACCCCGCGGGGTCTGCCGACAATTTGAGCCAGAACAAAAGGCAAAAAACCCTGGCCTTTGGCCTTTGAGATGACACCGCAACAATACAAGCCTGTTGCCTCCTGAAACAACATGACATGTCTCATTCTCAGTGCACCTGGTTTGTTTAACTAGTTAACAGTTACATAGCAGGCATTGGACATCTGAGTTCAGTGTCCAATTAACTGATTACTACAATCATGCCAAAATATACACAGTCATATACACATACATCTGAATTCGCTTTTCGAAGATAAACCAATGTTTATTTTGTAACATATATTAGAGTACGCCCTGTGTATGGATGGGGAAAGATGTTTTAGACCACACCATAGTATATTATACATGTACTCGTACACACACACACACACACACACATGCATACATATATATATATAATATGTGTGTGTGTGTGTACAAAGTTATTTCAGTAGCTATAACCATATTTTGAGTTCAAAGGGTAAATGGTATGAATATTTATCTACCAAATGTGAATATTATACAATGTAATATATTTCATTTAAACTTTGCAATGGAAAGCATGGCAGCTCTTATAAGTTTTACACCTAAATATTTTCAATGTTGATATCTGCACTTTTGTGAATAGAACGACGTCGACTTGATAATGACCCAACTGTGACATTTGCAAATAGATAGGTATGGTCATGTAGTATCATATTCTTAACATACGCATATTATATTCTAAACGCTATCGCCCATTGTACAGTTGTTCTTGGGTTAAGCTGTCGTAATGGTGCGTTTTTAGCGTACACGTATAATCGTGTGTTCCTTACTGTACAATGTATTCAACAACTTGCTTGAATTGTTTGTGACCTCTCGATTCTGGTGTACCCTTATTACATTACCGATTACTATCTCAATAACATATCACCATGTATTAAGCATATTTGTCAGAACGACATCAGGTTAGTTTATGTGGATTACTAGCATTAACAAGACCCCACCACACACACACTAGCCGATGATGTCGATGTAAACGTTGTTCTCGTCAGGCGATGCACTCTGTTCTTGTTCAGACCCGTCGTCTTTGACTTGGTTATAGATGTTGTCGGTCATCTGTTCTGTCACAGGGGAGCTCTGATCGTCTCCTGAACGTGGGGTTGGAATGGGCACGTCATGACCATGTTCATCATCCGTCCTGCTGTCCGGTGAATTCATGCTGTCTTCCACTCCAGCAAACTGAAGATATGAACTAGTGATCCTGTCGGCTACCGGTTCTGTCACAGTCTCGGGGTTCTGATACGGGGTTTCCTGACTTCCACGTCTATCTTCAATGATTGAGTTGTATGGATTTTCGTTGATACTGTCGTATGGAGGGTCGTCTCTGATAACTTCAGCTAAGCCGATAGGCGCTTCCTGTAGTGTAACACGGCCACTCGTTAGCCGCCAGGTTTGGCCCAGAACAGAGATGAAAAACATAACCTTCTTGGCGAAGGTAATCAAAGCCATTTAGCCTCCTGTGCAGGCCCTGCGGCGGTGGGGAAGAGTTTTTAACGCATTATTTCCGGCCATCCTACATAGCCGCCGAGAGAAGGTTCCATTCCGCATACGGAATGGAACCGCGGGGCCTGCACAGGAGGCTAAAAGCTATTACACTTTTTCTATGAAGACAGAAACTACAATAGAAACACAACAAATTCAAATACCTGTTGCTGAGTTTGACGCATCGGTTCGGCAGAAGAGCGTCCTTTCCTCCTCAGGAAACAGAAGCCGGCCGTCATCGCGAGGATGATCAGGAACAGGGGCACTCCGACGGCCAAGCCCACGACTGCTGATTCTGGCAAGCCCACGGCTGCTGCCTGTGGTTTTGAGGACTTTGGAGTTGTCACAGGAGGGCTTTGTGAAAGTGTTGTCGTCAAAAGTGATGGAGATAGGGTTGGGCTGTACGTATAACAATAGAATAGCACATCAACATTTTACACAAAGTTGAAAGGAAAGATGTCATAATTCATTCGATGTCAATGGTTTACTGTATATAACGTTACTTTATAAACATTTTCAGCTCATTCATCGGTGTCATCATTCATGCCCTACTCAGATATCAGTATACGTTTGAAAATTCATATCTAAATCACTACAAAAGCGACACCATATTGTGAATAACTGACATATCTCCTGAATTACAGAATGTAACAAGAGTTCCACGATCTCATACCTTCGCCAAATGGTGTTAACTCTTGCGGGTGACAAATTATACAATTTTAATCATTTATTTTGTAAATAAGAGCCTCATTTGCATGAATTATATCAGTTGATCATATTCTCCATCCATCCTCATAAATTATGCAAATGAGGTCATGATTTGAATAAATTATGTTTATTGATCTTCACTTCACTTTACTTAACTTCCAAATGTGGCAAGTATGAAATTGGGTGCAGCAGTGACAACTATGGAATTATAAGAATTTGCCATTAATTATGCAAATTAGGTTCTCATTTACATAATCTATATCCTCAGATGTTTTTCTCGTTCTCAAGTAGATGTCACAAGTGTTTAATAGTTCTATTATCGAACAAAGCAGATTTATAGAATTTCCTCATTAATTATGCAAATTAGCTCCTGATTTGCATAATTGCCATCTGATTATGTCAAGCATCACTTCAACTACATACATGCCAAAAATCATGACAATACGTCAACCGGATCTTGAGTTATCGTCCTTCAAATTTTTTTCAACAAATGCTCCTGCAGTTCCAGAACAAGGCGCTAGGGGACCCAATCTCATGTCACTTCTTCCCTACCCCCAAAGCTATCTACCAACCAAAATTCGTGACCCCAGCATGTCCAGAACATGAGATATCAAAACCGGAAGTTCAGCTGCAGTACCTAGGAAAGCCGCCAGGGGGCCCAAAATCTAATCATTTCTTGGTCTCATGAAGACCTACCCACCTACCAAGTTTCATTCCAATCCATTCACTGCTTCTCGAGTTATCTTGCTAAATTACACACACACACACACACAGACAAACGCTACTGAAAACATAACCTTCTTGGCAAAGGTAATAATACTCTTCTTATAAGAAATACAAATTTATGCCGAATACGAAAGTCGACTCGTCTGCTCAGGCTTGTAATTTATGCTTCAGAACGAGGGGGTTTCCTCGTTTGAAATCCCGCGGGCACCCTTTCAAAGGTTTCCAAATTGACCAATCGGAGCCCGGGATTTACATGTGCTCAGTGGAAAATTCCTCAGTGGAAAATTCCTGAAATACAAACAAACGGTTCGTCAAAATTTGTTCCCTTTGCATCAAGGTTTTCCCCGGGCGGTTGATCAAGTTTAGTCTGTTTCCTTCATCTGGAGTTTACTGCTGCGTTTTCTGAAGTTTCCGACACTTCCTATAAATTGAAGTAAGTTGCTGGTCTGACTTGTTTTTTTTTCGTTTGCTCGTCCAGGAAGATACTTTAGTAACTTCTTGTTTGGTCAGAAATCATGGCGGAGGGGGTAGGGCCTCTTCTGCAACTCGGCGGAGTTGGTTGTGGGCCACTCATTTATCTATAGACTGGATTATTTCTGCGTTGGCAGCTGCAAACCGTACTTATTTCTCATCAACGTAGAATGAGTAACAAGATGTCCCCGAAGTCTATTTTTTTCTTGTTCAAATATAGAAATCAATCTCATATTTGGCTAGATTTTTTTCGGGTTATTTTTTCACTTAAGCGGGCTCGTTTGGCGGGTTGCTTTCTACTTTTATATTTATCGCGACAGCTATCTTTGAGATAAGTTGTAAACATTTACCAGATCTGCACCATGGGATCTGTTGTCGGTGGAGCAGTTGTTCTGTTGTCGGTGGAACACGTCCCTAACTCCTCTTCACGTAGGCTTTTTAGAGAACGTTCTCTCAACTTCCTTGGAAACCAGCAGGTTGGCGGACTTGGATTGACGGCTGCAGGAACAATGACAGATATCAATACATGCAATGCATGTTCGTGAGTTCGACTCGTGTACCTCTCAATGTGTTAGGCCAATATATATCACAGACGAAGAAACTATATTCACGTGAATAAAGTTAAGTCATACTAACTTCATGGTAGAGATTGCATATTCTAATGCTTATGTAAAGTAGAGATGTAGAGTTTTATATTCTAATTCTTATGTTTTATCATCTCTTCTGATAAGCAGAGGAGAGAAAACCCTACTTGTTTTCTTGATCCATTTCACGAGATCAAGCAAGTCACAATCGCAGGTCAACTTTTCTCCCAAGGTTACCGATTGGAGGCACGGGAGATGCCGAAATACACCTGTGGCCAAAACAAAATGTGCATGCGTGTAAGCATGGAGGTTAAACACAACGCCTTGTGACTTCTTTTTACCTCCATGGTCTAAACAAGAATATTAATGTTTGCGTAAGGGGAGCTCCGATATCAAATCATTGATTCTTAAATATTAGACAAGCACATATAAGCATCAAAAATATATTGGGAAATTACGAAGCCTCCAGGCAACACAATTTTGTTGTATTATATCAATACCGTATCGGTGTTTTCTTTGAATTATTCAAGAAAACCCTTTCCTCTGCCGGTGTGAATACCAAAGAAGAGCAGACCAGTCTAGACCACTACTTAGAGAGTATAACATCTGCATATAACATGATATACATACGCGGTGACAATGTCGTTACTCCGTCAATGTTCAGACTTAGCAGAGTCGTCAGGTTACCGAATGCATCTGAATCGATTGACGAAATGCTCTGAAAACTATTCCTGTTAAGAAAAAGAGCAAATATATTTTTGTTTACAACATGATAATAGACAACGTTCACTGAGCTGTAGTCTGGAATCAAACTGTAAAAGAAGACAAACTGCAAATTCATAATGATCTTATATCATCATTATTACATTGGCTGATTCCTAAAAATCGTGCAGTGAACTTGCGAGCTATGTTCCTGCAGTGTGACGTCGGTTGAACATTTTGTCATTAAAAAAATATTCAATATAGGTACAATGTAGTTATACTGTCTATTAGTATTAGAGGTGCGAATACCCGTGCAGATCCAGAGATGTCAGAGCCGGCAAAGTCGCGAAAGCAAACGGGTGAATCTTCTGAAGCCCTGACCTCGACAACTGTAAGCTGGTCAGGTTGGGGAGTGGCAGGTGATCTCCTGTCTCTGAAGATGGAGAGACAATGAGAGACATCACGTTTTCCATACAAATCAGTCCAATTTCCATTCACGTATTCTCCAGTCATGATTTTTTTAAAAAACTCTTATCCCAAATTCTGGTATACAACAGTCTATATATTTAACACACTTAGCCTGTTAACGTTGGCATGATCTGTGATGTTGCAATATCCTGCAACTGATACTGTCGCTAAAGACAAGTTGTAAGCTAAGCATGGTTTTGGAAATTAAACGAGATCGACACTAGGGCATGCCATTGAGAGAGTTTTCTAATCCGTCAGGCGGACAAATCATCAGCTCCCTTACCTGATCGGGGAAGTGTTGTGAAGTCTCCCGGGCGAAGTTCCGTTAATGGCCGGTTGATGTAGATCGAGAGTGACTCTAAGGAAACCGGCAAAGCCGGCAAGGAGCTCAGCCTGGAATCTGACATAGCGATCTGCACGAAGGCGGATAAAAGGGATCATATTAGGATGCATCATCTATTTTCATATTCATATTTACAATACTTGTACAATTGTACTACAAATCACTATACATGTCTTTATAAGAATATCAAAAGTCTGGAATTCAGCAGCTATATGTAAAAATGTTAAATCACACGGCAGTCGCTGATATATTGATATGATGATCTGCAAAAAAGTATCTTTGATGTTTGCCTAGCTTTCTTGAATTCTCCCTTGAATATTTTGACAAGAGGCTATGGTAACACGATCTGTTATCATCACCAATTGAAACACAAATAGAATTGGTTTTCTGGGATACTTACACTTTTTAAGCTTTGTAGGCGTGAAAACACGGCGTCGCTGATGCTCACGAGTGGGTTGCCGCGTAGGCCCAAGTGAGCGAGCTTTGGTAGATCCCAGAACGTGTCGTCAGGAAAGCTTACCATTTCAGGGTGGCCTCCCATCCCTATATACTCCACAGACACCAGGCCTGTAGGGGAAATATACATCCTGTCAACATTCCACGTGTATCAGATCATCAAACGTATACATGTAACCAAGTGTTGTTTTTCTTTAGTATTCTTTCTCAATCAGCATATAGCACATATTGTGTGGCACAGAAGATAAACATACATGTATTTGTATCATCTGTAGTGACCTACAGATATTAGATAAAAAATTATAAACATTTAAGCAGTAATGACAAGCAAAGAATCAAAGCCCCAGTCAAAATACATTCATTTTTAAAACAGAGCTTGAATGTCACCAGTTTTACTGTTCTTAGTCTTAGCCGTAGCGTATACTGTTTACCTTTAAATGTTGCAGCTGACACATTCGTCAGACGGTTCCCGTATATCTCTAAGACCTTCAGGTTGGCGAGATTCTCGAACGAAAAGTCCTCCACATTTGTGATATCGTTAGTCTGCACGGGGTTAAATAAACGATAAAGCTTTTTAGGTTCTCGGCACCAAAAGAATCATATGGACAACATAAAGGATTGTCGATATGAAGATAACAATGAATAGCATATTGGTGTGTGAGCTACATGTTGTTACTGGACAGCTTTTGTTTTGGTATAACACTAAAAGAACAGCCAGTAATGTTGTCCTGGCGTAGACTCAATATCCACATAGCATCTAGTCTTATGGCAATGATACATACGTTAGAGCGCTAACGCAATATTCTGTGAATTATATAGTGATAAGTCATTTGATAAAAAGGCAACTGAAGGGGGAAAACTTCACGAAAGCAACATTAGAATCGAATTGAAAAGCAACTTGTTTTCAAGCTTGGTCTGATCATTGATCACTATGAAGGAAATAGACATTGCGATGCTGACAGGATCGACTCACATATATATGAAGATACTTCAGTTTTCTCAGCCTGGCAAAATCTCCCCTCCGGATAGTTGTGAGACTGTTGTTAGCGAGGTCCAGCTCCTACAAGGGCCAGAATGGATGTGCTCTTCATTCTCTGATGATTTTATTTTTAAACTAGTTTGTGTGCGTTACTATACTTACCTTCGCAGAAGGAAAACATATTGATTTTGTTCAGTTTCTTCTTCTTCTCTAAACAAATAA
>NW_017803491.1:2897147-2943565 GCF_001625305.1 Branchiostoma belcheri | reverse complement strand
GGGGCTCACATAACATCTTTGAGCTCCGGCAAAGATGAAGAAGAGTTGGAGGGGCTGTTCACCATACAATGTAGCTATAGATATGAATGCGTTAGAGTAAACATGAACAAAGCAGCAGTTTGTTAAGCTAGACCATGTGAAAGTAAATATTATGCATTTGCTTTGCAAATGTTACCTTTCTAGTTAAAACGAAAAATTTAATACAAACAAACAGGCTCACCCATACTTCCGTAGACGTGAAAGTTGCTGCTGACATGTTCTGTAGAAAATTGTTTATCAGGACCAATGACTGCATCTTGACCAGGTCACCAAACGCCCAGTCCTCGATAGAGCTGATTTTGTTATTACCCAGAAGCAGCGTGGTAAGATTGTACAGTCCTGAAAACGCTTGCTGTGTGATTGTGGAGAGGTCGTTTAATGACAGGTCCAGAAACTCCAGGTTTGGGGCGCCGATGAAGGCCACGTCAGGTAGACTCTGGATCTTGTTGTTGCTCAAAGTCAGACGAGTTAAGGCTGACATCCCCACGAAGGTCGCGCTGTTCAACATGCCGATGTGATTTGAATGTAGGTACAGGACACGTAGCTCCTTGAGATGACTGAAGCTCCCGTCTTCTATCGCTGAGATGTTATTAGATGAAAGGTTGAGCTCCGTAAGAAGTGAGACTCCTGTGAACGTCCCGATGCTGATGGAGGTGAGTTTGTTGTCCTGTAAGTCGAGCATCTTCAGTCTGTTGACGACAGAATTGCTTCCAAACGCAGTTATTGTTGTGATGGTGTTTTTATTCAGGTAAAGTCTCACAAGTTGGCTCAGCCCGTTGAAAGCCGAAGCGGGAAGATCGGAGATCGCGTTTCCTCCTAACCGGAGAATCTGGAGGTTGGGCTGATAAATGAATGGATTGCGTGTCAGGGCAGTGATGGAGTTATCTTCCAGGCTCAGTTCCAGTAGGTTGGGAAGCTGAGGGTCACGCCTCACTTCTGACAACTGATTGTCATTCAACAGGAGAACTTCTGTTGAAGTTGGTATGAGTTGATTCCGCGGAAATTCTGTGAGGGTTCCGTGACTGCAGTCGACAGTGGTACCGTAACATCGGCATTGGGGTGCGCAGTCAAGGGCAGTCACACCTCGGGTCAGGACAGCGAGCAAACATACCAACAGGCAAGACGTCCTAGCGCGGGCCATGGCCATGGTGGCCGGCTGTTAACAACAAAACACAAATAGGCGTTATGATACCACTCTGCTTCTTACAGCGCTAAATTACCCCTGGAGGTGCTTAATCACACTACCAGGGGCATAAGATATGAAGTTGGAGGAAGAACGTGTGATATACGAACCGTTTGATCCTGTCCCGTACCGTCTATACGTAAACAAACACTGACTCGAGCTCACCTCAAAACCTTCAGATTTTGTTTCCCGAATTAGTCCAGTCAAGCATTTACTTCAGTTGTCTGGTACCCTTTGCTGCATACCTTCTTAACAACCACGGGCAGCCTTAGATCAATTGACCTTTATGTTCGTGCATGCAGGCGTGTGATACAATCGGTGCCTAATAAGGCCTTCGCAAAATATGCGTGTGTTGCAATTGGTGAAAATATCCAGACTCTAGGAAGCAGGCATTTCAGCACAGCTATAGGAGTACGAATGCCTTGCGTCGTGTTTTGTAGTATCATAGTATCAAAGACAAAATGTTATTATTCTTTTGAGTCACTTTTGGAGTATTTTTAGGACGAAACGTTTCGTTCAGCGGAGTGTGACACTATCGAAGAAAACCTTCCCGACACCCATGTTATGTTTATCTCATCACTCAAACCAATCATTCAATTTCCATGGCCTGAATAAGAGAACGTCAGTTGCAAAATTCTGGGCCACATTGAAATTGTTAGCCAAATTGAAAATGTGGGTCACATCTTGTTGAATGCCACATTTCCCCTACGGCTGACGAGTGACAGCTATGGAACTGGTGAGGTGAGATGAGGTGATACACTTTGTACCGTACTTCTGTGCCTTCAATGACAATGCTCTCTCGCAATGACGACATGCACCAGGTTTACAGATCTGTTGATACGTACGTAATGACAATCTTGTGCGGAAATCTTCCTATACGCTCACACTGTCTGTATTGTGATTTTATATCGACATCTTGAATACAACACCTTCTTTGGCGCACCAATTATCATTCTCTGAACATTATAGTAGTCTTTGGACACAGAATGACGCATTTTGTCATTTTTAAAGGTAATATTCCTAAATCTGGTCTTTACATAAGATTCAATGGGTATCAAAGTTGCATTATGAATAATACAAACCCCTTTGTTAACCTTCCATAGGTAATGATTTCAACCATCTGCCAGTCGGTTGGATTACAAAATCTCCTCAAGGCGATAGCGAGTGGTACTGTGTGAATGGGTCGAAAACAAACTCATTACGACAAATGTAGCCATAGAATTAATTGACTCCTTTTGTGACTCATCATGTATCGACCTTTCCAATATCCCACCAATTCAGATCAATGCCTCTTACCTGTCACGTGCCGTTAAATTCTGTCTCGTTTCGTCTATATTCTGACAACTTACACAGGACGGCTTTACCTCTTGTGGGCTTGGGTGAGATTTTGTTTCCTCAATTAGTGCAGTCAAGCATATATAGGCTGACATTCTTGGCGTGCATACCTGTATAATGACCAAGTGGCATATTTTGTTTGTCCAGGAGTGTGTTGGTATCTATAAGGCCTATGCGGACAAATGTACTATCACTAGGTTGAGACATTTTCTGAAAAATTTCTTTACAATGTTTCACTTTTAGTTCAGATCAAGACATTTTACCTGCTACGCCACGTTTGCTCCTGCCTCGTTTGTGCTCTACCTCATACAACTTTGCGTGAGATTGTTTCCTGATCAATTGCCTTGTTTACGTTTTTCCAGGCGTGTGTTGGTGCACGTGTCTAAGGCCTTCGCAAAGTATCCACTCAAGGAAGCAGGCATATTAACCCATTTCAGCCATGTCAGCCCAGTAAACGGTAGTACGAATGCCTTGCGTCGTGTTTTGAGGTATCAAGGACAAAATGTTGTTATTCTTTTGAGTCACTTTTAGAGTATTTGTAGGACGAAACGTTTCGTTCTGTGGAGTGTGACACTATCAAAGAGAACTTCCCGACACACGTTATCTCATCACTCGAGCCAACCATTCAATTTCCATGGCCTGAATAAGAGAACGTCAGTTGCAAAATTCTGGGCCACATTGAAATTGTTAGCCAAATTGAAAATGTGGGTCACATCTTGTTGAATGCCACATTTCCCCTACGGCTGACGAGTGACAGCTATGGAACTGGTGAGGTGAGATGAGGTGATACACTTTGTACGTACTTCTGTGCCTTCAATGACAATGCTCTCTCGCAATGACGACATGCACCAGGTTTACAGATCTTTTGATACGTACGTAATGACAATCTTGCGCGGAAAATCTCCTATACGCGCACACTGTCGACAATTTTATATCGACGTCTATCTTGAATACAACATATTCTTTGTCGTACCAATTATCATTCTCAGAATGTTGTAGTAGTCTTTGGACACAGAATGACACATTTTTGTCATTTTTAAAGGTAATATTCCTTAATCTGGTCTTTACATAAGATTCAATGGGTGTCAAAGTTGCATTATAAATAATACAAACCCCTTTGTTAACCTTCCATAGGTAATGATTTCAACCATCTGCCAGTCGGTTGGATTACAAAATCTCCTCAAGGCGACAGTGAGTGGTACTGTGTGAATGGGTCGAAAACAAACTCATTACGACAAATGTAGCCATAGAATTAATTGACTCCTTTTGTGACTCATCATGTATCGACCTTTCCAATATTCCACCAATTCAGATCAATGCCTCTTACCTGTCACGTGCCGTTAAATTCTGTCTCGTTTCGTCTATATTCTGACAACTTACACAGGACGGCTTTACCTCTTGTGGGCTTGGGTGAGATTTTGTTTCCTCAATTAGTGCAGTCAAGCATATATAGTCTTTAGTAGTAGGATGACGCCATTGGCGTGCATACCTGTATAATGACCAAGTGATATATTTTGTTTGTCCAGGCGTGTGTTGGTATCTATAAGGCCTCTGCCGACAAATGTACTATCACAGGGTTGAGTCATTTTCTGAAAATTTCTTTCCAATGTTTCACTTTTAGTTCAGATCCGATCGGACATTTTACCTGATACGCCATGTTTGCTCCTGCCTCGTTCTGTCAAATTTTGACACACGCTTGAGCTCTACCTCATACAACTTTGAGTGAGATTGTTTCCTGATCAATTGCCCTATTTACGTTTTTCCAGGCATGTGTTGGTGCACGTGTCTAAGGCCTTCGCAAAGTATCCAGACTCTAGGAAGCAGACATATTAACCCATTTCAGCCCAGTAAACGGGAGTACGAATGCCTTGCGTCGTGTTTTGAGGTATCAAGGACAAAATGTTATTCTTTTGAGTCACTTTTAGAGTATTTGTAGGACGAAACTTTTCGTTCAGTGGAGTGTGACACTATAGAAGAGAACTTCCCGAAACACATGTTATCTCATCACTCGAGCCAACCATTCAATTTTCATGGCCTGAATAAGAGAACGTCAGTTGCAAAATTCTGGGCCACATTGAAATTGTGGGCCACATCTTGTTGAAAGTCACATTGCCCCTACGACATTTCCAATGTTCCACCAATTCAGATCAATGCCTCTTACCGTGCTGTTTAGTCCTGTCTCGTTTCTTCTATATCTTGACAACTTATACTGAACGGCTTTACCTCTTGTGGGCTTGGGTGAGATTTTGTTTCCTGAATTAGTGCAGTCAAGCATACATCATAGGCTTAAGTAGGCTGACGTCCTTGTCCTGAATACCTGTATAATGACATATATAGTGATACATTTTGTTTTTCCAGACGTGTGTTTGTATCTTTCGCCGACAGATGTATTATCACAGGGTTGAGTCATTTTGTGAAAGTTTCCAATGTTTCACTTTTAGTTCAGATCAAGACATTTTACCCGATACGCCATGTTTGCTCCTGCCTCGTTCTGTCTATATTTTGACGCACGCCAGAGCTCTACCTCATACAACTTTGCGCGAGATTGTTTCCTGAATTTTAGCGCAGTCGAGCATTGAATTAAAAAGTTAAGAAGACTGCTCTGACATGCATACGTGTTGTTACCAATACCACGGACAGTCTTAGATCAGTTGATACTGTATATTTTGTTTGTGCAGGCGAGTGTTGGTGTCCAATGCCTTTGTGTAGTACCCAGAAACAAGCACGCATCATAACCCATTTCAGCCCAGCAAACGGGAGTACCCTGGCATGTATGAATACTGACGTGCATGTTGACAAATGTACTGTTATAGAGTTGACTTATACTGTGAAAAATCTTTGTATTGACCATTGTTTCACCATTTCAAATTAATACATTTAATGACAAGGTATTCTAGAAGGAATCCCAAACCCTAAGTTTCTTCAAAAACCGAATACAAGAATTCCCGACATCGATGCCATGTGTCATCTTCTTTCGAGCTCGGCATTCAAAATATATAAGCATTGATACACTTTGTACTTTTGTGCCTTCAATGACAATGCTCTCCCACAACGATTCTAGGTTTATAGACCTGCAAAGTTTATGCTGAAAAATCGCCTATAAACACACACACTGTCTCTATTTTGAGTTTATACCGACATTTAAATGAAACTTGTGGTATCAATCATTCTCAGAATAAATGGTACTTTTTGGACACAAAATAATATACTGTTAGCCTTCCACAAGTAATGATTTGAAACTATTCAAACGGTCGGTTAGATTGCAAAATGTCCTCATTGCGACCGTTAGTGGTACTACAGTTACGGTTCTACAAGATGGGGTATGGTACCGTAGGAGTAGGACATACCGAATTCGGTCGTATTTTCTTCATGTTAGGGGTCTTAGCCATCATGTCATTTGAAAGACCATAACATCAACTGATGTTAAAATATGGACATAGATTATTGATAGCCATTTAATTTGCAATTAGTTAAACTCCAATCGACCAATTACTTGCCTCCGACAATTCTATCTACTGCTAATCCATCTGGACCCCAAAAAGAAACATCTCTCTACGTCGACATCTAGGAAAATCAAGACTAAATGAAATGCTGTGGTTTTAATATTTCTTCAATATTCTGTGATGCTGCCATGAACGGCTAGGAAACCTATTCCAAGACAATTCAAGCTCTCCTACTGGATAAATAACAGAGATAACTTCTGGATGTTTCGAGTGACATCCGTCGTAGAAGAGTTTGAATTTTCTTTGAATATTGTTTAACCTGGATGTCTAACCTTCATCAACATGACTAAATGTAGAAAACATGGTCGTCTTCACAACAAAACACAGATATTTAGTTACCAGTAGCATTATTTCTGTCCATCATTGGTTTCACAGCAAAGAATTCCTATCAACATGGTTCAAACACAAACCTGAATGATTTAAACCAATTCATAGCCAATACATTCATAAGTTTTAATGAACATTTTTAATCTGCAGCTACTTGAGAATTGTGCTGTCGGAATACGATACAAATACAGTAGTCTAAATATGTGTACAGTATTTGTCAGTTATATTTTCTGTAAAACAAGGATGCTTACCACATTTCAATACTATCCAGAAAGTGTTGGATCTAGTAGTAAGCATGTTAGTGGGTATAGATATTTTCATATCTCTATTGAACTTAATAAATGGTGTTTCAAAAGAAAACAGAAGCTGATGGGTCTAATGGACAGAAAGTTTTTCAAACAGTGCTGAAGAGATTTGGAAAAATTGTTGCAGGGCTCTAGCCAGCTTGCTGATCTGACCTGACCTGGGGGGAGAGTGCTCGCTATCTAGGGGGGTTCGAGGGGCCAATTTTGGATTTTTAAGCCTATAAAATGTAATTTCCCACATCTTGAGAGGCAAATCATCGGGTTAAGAGTGGTTGTTGTTGGTCCTTTGGATGTTTTTATATTTTTACCCAAGATTTTTGTCTTAATCCTGTCTATGAAGATTGGTTCAAAAGTTTTTCAGTTACATGCCACAAAGTAAATTGACCGAAAAACAGGTGCTGGCTAGACCCCTGTAATGTTAATCAGGTAGAAATGGTGCAGACTTTTTTCACAAAACAGTCATTTTTCCTTCATCTGTAGCCGTGGTACGGCCTGGTGTAAAAAGGGCTGTACCAATATCACTTGTTTTACACATCTTAACCCCCTTCCGTCCCATGTATGCTGTATTTATTCTACGAGGTTGGTGTGAGTTGTTGGAGGTTGTTCCGGACCGTGCCCAGGTTTTCCCTCCATCGCTCCAGCATGTCCCGTAGCTGCTGCCACTGCTGCCGGCCAAACGTGCGATGCTGAGACCAGCGGATAACCACCTTACGCTGGATCTGGTCAATGGACGCCTGCACCAGCTGAGTCCGCACAACTGGGGACAAGAAATACCATTAGGTCTTCCAGACACACTACAAAGACAACAACATCATTAATCTGCCATAGTAACTAGATTTAACCTGTACATAAGGACTACTTGGCTAGTGTGACCACTTTTTGTTTGTTCCTTAGATGATTGACTCAGTCCCATAGCTATATCTATTAGCTAGTACATGTAATTAGAACTCAATACATTGTAACATAGCAGTATCATACATGTAGATCACATATGCAGTAAGGCTAAACTTGCATCTTGCACTTTACTAAGTATTTTGTGGTAAGTGTAGTATTTTTCGTGTCATTTTGCTTCCCTTTGCAAATTTGTCTGATCAAAATGGAAGATAAACTGTTACTTACAATTTTTCCAACCTTCAACCCAAATATTAAATTTTAAAAGACGTGAAATGATAGATTCTTGACTGTGATTGACATACAAAACAAACAGCATATTCCCTATAAAACTTCAGGGCCTTTTTCAACTACAGAAAGCTGAGAATAGTCACCATCGATGAGGAATGACTCCACTTCGTCAGCTGTGAGGTTGAGTTGTTGCTCCATGGTGTCAAACATGATCTCCTTGTTGTCAGAAGCCATGGACAGGAACGTCAGGAAACGCATCTTCTCTATACACAACTCATGCGACAGACCTAAAAACATATCAATGGTCAAATTACTGAAAACAGAACTTTGCTGATGTTAGATTCTCTCCCTCTTTAAAGTTTATTCCGATACCCTTTAGCCAAAAGGCTAATCTTCCAAGTAACATTAAAAACACACATATAAAACAAAAAGAGATTTACACTATATACAAATGAAGAAACATAATCTACAAACTAATCACAGAAGTCACACTGTATGAACACTTGGCGGATATTTCACACATCCAATGATGATGAATTGAGACCTCCCAACCAAATACACAATGACAACACCACAGTCTTCAACAATACAGCAATACTTGAAATATACCTTACTTACCAAGCTTTTCAATGTAGTCTGGATTGGCCTTGCAGAACTCCATGTAGTTATGAAGACTGCCTCTTACAAATATGGTCAGCAGCTGGGAAGGGCACATCATTGATAAAGAACTATTATACAAACTTACTTTTAGTTTCAAATTGAAGATTTTTACTGACAGAATTTCCTGTCTATTCTTTCACGACAACACCTACTCATGACTTACATGTACAACATTCTTTTTCCAGTCAGTGTTTTATCACAATCCAATGAGAGAATAAAATCACCCCTTTCTCCTTTGTGTTTCAACCATCTCCTTGATTTTTGTACTTAAAGAACTTACATCGTGGATGAGTTCTCCCTCCAGGAACTTGATGGGTTTGAGAACCAGCAGGTGGTCCACCAGGTACATGTCCTTCTGGGCCAGGTGATGCACTATACACCTGTACAGGTGAAAATATAATTTCATATCACAAGTCTTGTCTTCTTCCTATCTAGGAGTTCTATTTACTACTTCACAGTTACTACAGGGTGCTTCCTTGCACTTGTTTTACTTATTAATACGAGATTTTCTTAGTGTGGCACAACACTGCCACTAGAACCCATGTTAAGATATCATAGGTTGTATTGCGTCCCATTCTTACATTACATGGACTTGCGCCATTGGACTAGCCTTGTTTTCCATGATCTCAGTACTATTTGTTGCCTGTATAGTCTCTTACAGACCCACCTGTGTGCGTCATCCCTGGCCTGTGAGGCGTTGTCCTCTGTGTAGCTTCTCAACAGCTCCACCATGGCTTTACTGGCAGTTTCACTGGAAACATGAAAAAACTCTTTCTTATTATAACACAAAACAATCCCACCATATGGTGTAGATATCAGTGTGTCTTGAACCATTTACAATCCATTGCTGCTTCAGCAGAGCAAATTTTACACTAGTGCATTGATAAATAAAAGTGCTAAGTTACAGAGGACTAATATTAATAGCAGTTTCGCCTGATGAAGAACCACAGTGACAAAAGTTTTTCTCTCTACATACAGTACAACGTACGTAAGAAGGGCAAGTGAGCATAGAAAAAGTCTATGAATATTAACTAGAACATTACTAAGAGAGACAAATTTTCACATAAAAATGTTCACATATCATCTATCCTTCCTAATGCTCTTTATGTCAGAGAAAAATCTTTTCCTGAATCTCAGTAACTTAAACTTTAACAGTCATACATGTAGTTAAAGGGAGAATTCATCAGTGTCTTCAAACCTTTGGTTGCACTCCAGGAAAGCCTCTAGCAGTCGGCGGAGCAGGTTTACCCTCTTCTCTGTGTCCAGATTCCACAGTTTCATCCACTTCTGAACCTGGGAACAACAACATTGTGTGTACAAAATCAACCTTTCCTGTACATACATATATACATACATCCATTCATGACAACATAACTGTAACAAACTTCAACATTTGGAATATTTCTTGGAAAATTGTGGGGTCTAGAGCAGCTACAGATTCACTGCATACTCAAAAAATCTATTAGAAATTCAAATTCAAAGCATCCAATGCAATTGTACAATGGGCAGAAAAAAATGGATTTTCACAGTCAATTTTCTGGTCAGTCCTTTAATATAGTAAGTTGAACCAACCCTGAGGTCCCTGACCCATAGCATACTGATATCTATGACTTAGTGTGAGGCAAAAAGGCAATGTCAATGATGGAAAAGGTTGCTTGTTTTGTACGTAGGCTGGTTCTAGCAATCTATGGGCGGTACCCAAAAAATAAAGAGATGCTTCACATAGCTTGTTCTGGGGCTAGCACAAACGCTTCAAGTATGAAATGATGACAAAAGTGTGCTAGTGGCAATATATTGCATTAAATGCCTTTAAAGGGAAGAATACAACTTGCATTGCAGGAAAAAAGTTTCAGTTTTTGCCATACCTCCTCCAGGTTGGTGTTGATACAGTCCACACTGTTGGTCTGTCCAGCCAGTTTGACCATGGCGCAGTACACGTTGTACCTGACAGGGGACCTCTCATCAACACCATTGTACAAGTTGTTCAAGCTGGAAAAAAAATAACACATTCAAGATTTATTAGCTATATGTAGATGGGAATTCAAGTACCAACCTTTAAAATCTTTATGGCACATGTTTATTAAACAGCAACTCGCAAATAAATACTAGTAACTATACTTTCCTACCAAGAAGTTTAAAGCTAGTACCAATTTGATTTATAAATAGATACAGGTGTAGCTTGAGTACATTTTTCCTTGAAGTCATCCTTAATCTATGTTACATTTTCGATCTACATTTTGTACCACTAATGTACAAGGTGCAAAATTTTTGCACCAAGGAGAAAAGACAGGTAGCCTTACATTCTTAGCCTGAGTTCCTTCATCTTGTCTCCTCCCTTCACCACCTTCTCACACAGGGACAAGACAACCTCGTCGATCTTAGCAGTGGGGACGATGAACACCAGTGACAGGACACTTGTTAAGAAACCTTCCACTTCTGTTGTTGGAGGAAAAAAAAGACAAGATGTTCTTCCTTAAATTGAGGTGTTCATAAGAAATTCTGTTGAATGGCAACTCTGCTGTTTGAAATACAACTTGGGCTTACCAGTACAAGGACCTGTAATAAAAAAATTTAACAGAATGTCACAGTCAGAAGCAATCGCAAAAATTGTAAAATATGTCAGGACACGACATAATGTTAGTTCTAACCAATTCCAACATTTTGAGAGTGTTGAATTGTTCATTCTTTAAATATCAGTGTTGCATCTTAGTTTTGGCCAATGCAGATGAGGTCTTTTAAGACACAACTTTTGAAAACTAAAGCCATGATATCAACCTTAAATATGTGAATACAAACTTAAATGTTCTGTCAAATTGCTACAAACAATATCAAAAATACACTACAGTTTTCCACAGGCAAAGTACATACATGTATCTTCCGACATGTTCATAGTACAGCACTGTATCAAGTAATAGTCCCACTCACCTGCTTCGTCAGCTGATTTCCAGCACGTTTCTGTAGCGTCAATGACCTGCATCAGGTCTGCGATCCATCCTGCACCTGAGTTCTCCTCAGAGATCTCTGCTCCTGTGGTCTTCAGGTACTTCCTTAGTTCTATTATCTGTGGTGTTCAAGACAAGTTGTTATACTACACATGGTAATTTAAAAAATCTACATGCAGACTTGAAGTTTATTCAGCCTTCAGTCTTCTCTAGATATACTGCATTTTGCGCAAGCGCAGTACATTCTGCCGACATGCTCTTGCAGTTACTGCAAGAGCATGTCGGCAGAATGTACTGCGCTTGCGCAAAACCCCCATTTTTCACAGTTTTTGTTGGGTTTTTGGTCAACGTTGCATCAGAGTTTTGCCTGTTGCAGAACATATTTTTTCAAACATAACATTTGGAAACAACAGACGGGATGTTAACCTTATGTGCGCAAATACGACCTTACATGAGACATTCTGCCAAAGTGCTATACTTTGCAGTTTTCTCACAGGAGCAGTACGTTCTGATGACATGCTATGTTTGTGTTGCTAACATAATATTTTGCACTGATCCATTCATTCATTTCACATTGGAAAGATATCTTACTTTTGCTCAATTTACACCATAGAAAAAAGCTACATATCTACCTGTGGTGTAATAATGTGCATTGAAAACATGGGATGACAGGTGATATCTCATGAAACTATACAGTTCAAACTGTCAAGGAAGACCATCCAGGGGACCAATAAAATCTGGTCTATATGGAGAGGTGGTCATTACTAGAAGAAGAAGACAGGATTCTTTAATAATGCTTGTGTCAAAATTATGTAGGGAAATTTATCTGAGGAACCACCAAAAAGGGGTGCCAGTTGGTCTTATGTAGAGATGGTCACTAGTACAGGTTTGAGTAGAATTTTAGAGTATATAATTTTGTAAACTACCGATGAATTTAAAAAAAAAAGAAAATTATGCACATATTATGATGTAATTGGCTTCACCTTAAAGTCTTACCCTGCTTGATAAGTACCTTTAGTGATTCTTACTGTCCAGTAGTCTGGCTGGTGTCGGGCAAACAATTTTACGTGGTTCAATATGGAATTTATCAGTCTCCATATGTCAAAATACCTGTACCATGCTGCACACATGTGAGGAAGAAAAAAGTGGGGAGGGGGGCATCCGATCCACAGACATACGACCCATAATATGAACGGTTTTTCTACCAATGGCGACTAGAAAGATAAGCAAACCAGCAGTACAGACCTGCTCCTCCTCTGGGAGGTCTATAAAGGCTGGACAGCAGCTCATTTCAGGCAGAATTTGGCCCCTTTCTCAGGTGAAAATATGGAAAAATCCGCAACGTGCCGCCGTGCAGCACAGAACTCTGGGTAAGTCAGGCGAGGCCATATCAAATAGAGGTGTGAAAACACTTGTTTCTTTTTAGACAGTTTTGGAAAAGTCTCAGATAATTTCAGAGAATAAAACATATAAACTATAGAATTGAAATTTGAAAATGTATCTATTATGAGTGAGTATTGTTGTCTTTGAATGTTTATTAAGTGGCTCCCCTTCTGGATGACTGGTATCGCCTTGGGTCAGGGGTTAAATACAGGAGGAAAAGAAAGAAACCAGAAACTTCAGTCTGGGTTTGGTTTGTGTAGAGTTCAGGGGGCCCAAATCGGCCAGAATATCACTAAAACGATGGGATTTTCACGATCGGAGATCATCTCGCTCGTGTTGGCGAGCATCGTGCTGGGCGTGCTCCCCCTACGGGACCCCGTGACGGGATACGAGCGGGAGAGGGTCGTGTGCCCCGCCAAGAGCACCGTATGGGGCCCCGGCCTTGAGACAAATTTCGTGGTCCCGGCGCGATGGTTTTACATCCAGGCCACAGATACCGCCGGCGAGAACTTCACCTACTCTCCCGGAGACAAGGCGTTCAGGGTGAGTATCACGTCCACTAGCGGCGGCAGGGCCCGCGTCTGGGTGCAGAAACTGGACCGGCAAGACGGGACTTTTATCGTAAGGTACAGAATGTTCGATAGTTACGACGGGCTGAAAATTGAAGTGTTTAGCGGGGACGAACCGGTGGCGGACTCCCCATACCTCCTCCCCGGCCGCGTTTACCACGAGAACTGCTACTGTCCTCAACAGGACCACCAGAAGTGGGAAGCCGACATGCAGTGTCCCTCTGCCTTTCCCCAAATCGAACGTGATCTCGAAATATTCCCCAAGATTGATCTAAACCGGCTCTCCAAGGAAGCTGTAGAGCGGTTTGGCACCCATCACAGCCTGTGTCACTACACGGTTAAGGACGGCAAGATCTACCGGAAGTGTCACGGACAACACACCGGCTTTAAGATGTTCATGGACTCCACGTTGCACTCGCTAACACGGAAAGTACGGATCCCGGATATCGAGTTTTTCGTGAACCTCGGGGACTGGCCGCTGGAGAAGAGACCGGCCAAGGACGGACCTCTCCCGATCCTGTCGTGGTGCGGGTCGGATGAAACACGGGATATCGTCATGCCAACCTACGATCTGACAGAGTCCACGTTAGAGACCATGGGGAGGGTTAGCCTGGACATGCTGTCGGTACAGGGAAACACCGGCCCTCGGTGGGTGAACAAGACCGAACAGGCGCTGTGGCGGGGCCGGGACAGCCGCCGGGAAAGGCTCAACCTTGTGGACCTCGGCCGCAAATACCCCGACCTCATCGACGCCGCCCTCACCAACTTCTTCTTCTTCCGCGACGAGGAGGCCAAGTACGGACCGAAGGTGCAGCACATCTCCTTCTTCGACTTCTTCAAGTACAAGTACCAGCTGAACATAGACGGTACAGTCGCCGCGTACCGCCTCCCGTACCTTCTCGCCGGGGATAGCGCCGTTTTCAAACACGAGTCCGTGTACTACGAACACTTCTACAAGGACCTGGAGCCGTACGTGCACTACATTCCCTTCAGGAAGGATCTGACAGACTTGGTCCCGAAGATACGATGGGCGAAGAGGAACGACGACGACGCCCGACAGATTGCCGAGAACGGACGCGACTACGCGAGGAAGAACCTACTGGCTAACAGCATCTTCTGCTACTACGAGAGGCTGTTCCGAGAGTACGCGAGCCGGCAGGCGGACAAGCCGCAGGTGCGAGAGGGGATGGAGGAGGTCCCGCAGCCGACAGAGACCGCCTGTTCGCTCTGCGACAGGATCGGACAACAAACACGAGGAGCTCTGGCCGGTGGTGACTTAGAAAAGAACATTTACACCAAATAAGGCTACAGAAGGGCACTTAAACATTTAAAGGGTGATAGCTTCTCTTGCACAGGTGCCAGCTGTCTTTCTTTAAGTCTCTAACACCTCTTGAAGACAGACGCTACTAGCTACCACCCAAAGACAGCCTTGTAGAGAAAGCATTCCTTAAAATTTGCACATATCGTTATTATATTATATCTATTTACGAGTAAAAGGTATACACCGCTTCAAAGCATTCCAAAGATATGTAGCTTATAATGTAGCTTCGCAATATATCATCAAATGGTAGCATTTTTATTGTTTCCATATGTATTGGTACATATGTTACGCGTCTTTAGCTGATCAGTGGATGTAACTTTACCCACCCAGACGACAGGTTAATTTGACAGGGCAGGGCGGTAGACTGGTGGTCTTGTTTAGTACAGGGCGGGTGGGTCGTTCTCAATGGAGCTTGAACTGCGGTGAATATAAACACTGTTTAGTAGCTGTCACTTGTTGGGTACATCGTATGGTGCAGATAAGGTATTTCCTGAAGATGGAAAAAATGTGGAACGATAATCAGCAGATATTTTTACTTACGTTCAGTGGAATTGTATTATGAATGTTTTATTGTTTCAATTCACCAATGTAATATTGGGATAAATTGCTGTCTCAATATGCAGTAATTTGAGTCTAATATACTTAATTATTTCAAAGTCAAATGATAGCAAGTAGGACAAGAAACAGTACGTTGGTCAGATATTCTGCCCTTACATCTAGGCCTGTAGGCCTGTTCGAATGAACTGTTTATAGAAATATTTTTACTTCATAGTTCCAGGATGTGTATGACACGACTGCTGTTAGTCGAGCCAACACAAATATTTGTGTTTGTAGACACCAGAAATCAGTTCTTTAAATAGAATGGACATGTTCGACCAACACTCAATGGTGACTTTGTATTTTTTTATAACGTCTTCAAAATACACAAGGCAAAACAGGCTCTGCAGGTTACAAAATGGTAGCGTGGGTAATGTGTCTTGTGACCCATAGACAGATAAAGCGACAGAAGTAAGAATAGGGCCCTCATCGCTCGTGAATTGGTTGTTGAATTATCGCGTGTTGGACGTAATTCTCACGAGACTCAAATGTATTGTGCTAACATTGTAACAAACGTGGCCTGTTTCAAGACTACACATCCCCTATTGTTCACGTGTGTTTACACATGTGGTGGTAGCGATGGCTTTTTTTCAATTCAATATAAAGTGTCTAGATGTGAACTTGGTCTTGGGAAAGTCGCAATGATATATAGCCAAAAGCTAGTTGGATGGGGGCATTGCTGTTGTAAAACACCGACTTACTTTTAAGGTTCGCTGAACAGAAACCGGTCTTTCGCCTGCCCTTCCCATAATTATATAATTATAGACAGCCTTTTTGTATCGTCATCTGATCCTTGGAAACCCTCTGACGAATGGGGCAGTACTGAGGGGGAGAGGTGGCATGCAGTTTTTACTTAATTTGCACTGAAGTCGATGTTAGTAACAAGGAAGACAGATAACATGCTGGGCGTATTTTGTCTAAAGTGTTCTAGTACAGCATCTATTGCAAAAGTCAACAACGAGTCCAAATTTTCAATTTGCTGAAAGAACGAAAAATCTAACTGCACTCACGCACCAAGGAAACGGGAATATTTAATATGGACCTAACCTTTGGAAGTGCTACGTTATATTGGCATTGCTCTTGGGTGGAGAGGCCGCAAAGGGCAAGACAAATTGTCAACATATGGCGCCTACGTGAAGTCATTAAACCTGCAGTAATGTAAACTCACCGCCTAGTGGCGCTGTTAAAGCGTACTGAGCCATATGCTCTAAACGCTCGATGAAAGAAAACGTAAAATGCAGCCATGTCTAAATTATTATTCAATTTTCCGTACGAGTATTTGTCACTTGTGGAGAATACAGAAATCGTATCTCTCATCGTTTATTAATAAGGTATCAGCTGTTTCTTTGTGTTTTTAAACAAAAGAGCATCCCAGAAATACATACGCTTCAGGTGACCTGTCAGGTTTTTTATAGCATGTATTTTAAGGAACAATAGTTCTTGCGTGCGTAAAGGTCTCTTGGGAATCATCTATCACCTAGTGTGCTTGCCTGTATTTCATTGACATAACCTAGTACTAAGGAGGAGGGTTAGGGCAATGAGACTGGTGCCTACGAAAAGTAAACCGTTAATCGTTCTTACCAAGGAGGTTGAAGAGAGAAGGAGCGAGGACAGAATTACTACCTTTTGTACTATGTTAGTCTCTCCTCAACCTCATTGTCCCTACTCATTTCCTAGCCTGTATATGTATTTATTTTATTTTTTTTTCCGTCATTTTTATACAGGGTAACCCAATTCAGTGATGGCACTGCTTTTCAACGGGGCCCTGTATTACACAGCACAATACAACAATCACATACCAATAATAACATTAGCATACAAAAATTATACAATAAATAATTATAATGGCAATGATAATAACAAAAACAATAAATAAATTATAATGGCAATGATAATAACGAAAACACAATAATTAACCAATAACAGTAATAAATAGTAATAATAACAAAAAATACATCATTGTCCAGTCCAGTCATTGTCATTGTCCAGTCCTATATGTTGGCATGGAGGTACCAAGTACCAACCTCGTAAGTTGCCGCTTGCTTTCATACCAATGCACCAACGTTGGTGACAGCGTATGGTTGCAAGCGTAGGCGTAAACTACCGGTAACCCAGTCACACATTTAATACAATATAAGACTAAAAATCTGGATTTATGGAGGATTTATGAGGCTTTGTGGATTTTTTGTTGGTTGGAAATTTATGTATTCAACTATGAAAATGTTGCCAGTAAAATTGTTCACAAGATGTTGTGTGTAGCACTGTTGAACAGCAGTCGAATTTTACAAGAATTCTCGGTCCACCTCTCTCAATGTTTGAATGGAAAGTGATCGTTGATATACATGTACCTGATCATTGCCATCACTGGATGTTGTACAAATCTTTGCAGCTCTGTTACAGATCACAAGGTGGCGCTGATGCTCTGACCAACGAAGTTTGATCATCTTGGATGATGACCTGATGGGGTTCTTTTGGCGGTGACATTTGAAATTCCATGATTCTTAATCGAAAGCAACAAATTAACAGTTGATCCGGAAGTATCTGACGTGTTTCTTAATTACATCCCCTCACTACGTCCTAGTTAATGCCACTTCAGACGACAGGATTACAAGTTAGAACTGTTATATAGTAGGAGCTTGTAAGAGCTTATTTTATGTAAAAGTATCAGTCAAAACAGAGTGTTTATCAAGAACATCTTTTATTCATCTTTCAATCTTAAATGCCCAGTGGATTTTTCACATGTTCATATAGTATGAAAGTGTAGTTTCTAGGAGGAAATGTTTTCACAACTATACATCTTTATAAAATGACACAATCAAGCTTGAACGTATGATAATCTTTAAAAGCATTATTGTGCAATGTCTATCATCTTTTATTACGCATACGTAGACGGCTCGATCCACGCATGTATGAATATATTACTAAACTGTTCCCAAGTACAGTGTGTACGCTGTTGTTTAACACGATACTAGTTTTCAATTCAACGACAGATATACACTAACCACTAAGCATTTATATACAAGCATCTACGTGCCTACATATCGTCAAGGTCAGTATTGAGTCACCATGACGTCATCAAAAGAATGCAGCAACACGCTACTACAATGAGTCCGAATTCACGACTGACGCGTTGCCCTGCGCTCTTGGTGAAGTCACTAATCTTGGGCGCCGTCTGACCGGCGGCTGGGTCTGACGTGGCAGCGTCTGATTGGTCGACTCGGTCCCCCAGGGTGGTGACGGTGGTGGTTTCCATGGTGACGGTTGCTGAGAACTCGTCGTTGCACATGTCGTACGCGCAGCAGTACTGCTGGTTGGAACAGTTCCCTGTCACTCCGTCACAGTCAGACAGGATGCACCGCGCAGGCGTGGCACAGCCGCGAACAACCGTCACGTGACCGTTGGACTTGGCTTTGGAAGTCTATGAAAAAAAAACACAGAGATACCTTCATTGTACACAAGAATTAGTGAAAGTGTCAACAATTTATCAACGTTTTAAATGTGTGAAAATGAAACATTAATTGATTCAAAGTGCTAAAATGATTCCAACATGATCTCCGTTACAAAGTAGTCATTGTCCAGAGGAGTGTCCATTTGCCATCGGGGACGGTTGAGGACTCTCTCTAGACGGCCAGTTCTAAAAAATGTAACGTTTTTGCCGCCAAACATCTGCTTGGAGATTATCCGGATTCTCTTCAACTACGCACCCACACTTTGAGAGGGCATCTAGCCATATGTAGCCTCTGGCTTCGGGAGGCGGCCGGAAAGATCGAGTAGAAATTGGCCAAATAGAGAGATAACATGCCAAAGGAATTGGTCTACTAGCTAGAGATAGATAGAGAGTACATTTTGCCGCATCTAGCAGACCAACTCCCTCGGCTTGTTATCTCTCTATCTGGCCAATTTCTACTCTTAACAGCCGCCTCCCGAAGCCTGGTAGAGGCTAGGCCAAATGTCTACCGTACCAGACAGCGTTTCTCCCTGTCCGTGCACTGTGTTGCCCTGGCCACCAGACCCGGCTGGTACTCACACCGGGTGTGTTCCCCCCGGGACCGGCACTCCCAGCACCGCAGGCCCGACACACCTGCACACGGGAAACACATCCAGGTTATCAAACACGATACATGATACAATGTAAACAAGACATCAGAGATTACAAACTTCCAGGAAGTAGATAATGAATTATACAGTAGAATGCATACGATTGTATGGTAAACTTGCTTCTCTATTATACCATGGTTTATATTTCATACAATGTAGGTTTCCTGGAGACCACATCCTTGAATCCATATACAGGGCCAAAATCCCGTCAATCAACTGAAACCCAATCTCCGCCCACTCACGTTAGAACCCAAACATACAAACAACCTAAAACAACTTAGAATACAGGGATGGAATAAAGGAGAATTAGAAAATGATAGCTTTGCAATACATTGTATCATCTGTTACTAGTAGTATGGAAGGGGGAGGGGGGAAGGAGGAAGGGATAAGAGATAAGATAAGAGAGTTCGAGAATTCGATTCAGTATCCTCTGAAGGACAAGAATTACATGCACAATACAACTGTAACCGTCATTAGCTCTATTTTAATTTTAGGCGGATGCATCTGGAGCAAATTTCGTATCACTATCAGTATCAGTGCTGCATCAAAATTAGTACAGTGCTGTTCCTCGCACTATATATATAAACACAGTGACGACCTGCTTGATCGATGACTACTAAATATAATGTGCCACCGGTGTGTTTTGACGTTTGAAGTTGGCTGTCAATGAGAAGTATAGTAAATAGAAAGGTGTACATATATATCATCCCTCCATGCATGTTATATCATGCTACCCAGTTCAAGAACGGGTAAGGCCACATCAAGTAATTCTTATGGATGACATCAGCGCGCGCATATTGATTTTCGCCTGATTTTGGAGAGAAAAAAAAAAAGAAATTTTCTTGCCAAGGTTGTCAACATGCCGAAAATTGGCAAAGATGTATGTTAACGTTACCTTACCGGGACGTGGATGGCAGATAAATGTGAACCGAGGAGACAAGGCAAGGTTCTGATTCATTGTTTTGTCTTTTACTTTGATGCAGTGATGCATTTAAATCATTTTACATGCGATGTTCAATGAATTAAAATTATTTGTACAATATGATTGATAACTTTTAATTTTCAGTGACAAATGGACTTTGTAATATATAATAGTTGGCAGTAAACTTCAGCACAATATAGGTATCATTTCTTGTTTAACAAGGTTTATGATGTCAACATTTGAAAATGTAGGAATCCTGTTTTTTCTCCTCCTAGTTTTTTTCGCCCTATCGCATTATATATATTTAGACTTGAAGTCTGTGGAGAATGTCATCCATGAAATTTAATTGCTGTGGCCTAAAGGAAAATCGCGCGCGGAGATATAAAAAGGTTGCCATAAAAGGTGCTCAAAACACAATGTACTGAACAGAAGAGGAAGATGCTTTGATTGACTGTTACTCGTATCCAGCCGCTTCAATTCAACCTTTAGCATTGTCAGGAAATTCTTCCTGAAGAGTAATCACGTAGCACGTTATGTTTGCAAGCCTGAATTGATAAGCGTTATTGAAAAATTCCACATATATACATAAAGCGTAGTTGAACGACAGATTTACGCGAAACTAGTCATAGAGTGGCATCCACACCCAAGGTCGAAAAACACCCATGAATACAAAAGAATTTTTCAATTAGAGGGACAAGACTCCAGCGGCAGTTGTCCTCAGCTGGCGGACGAGAGCAGCGCCAGGCGGGCTGGCGTGATCAAGGCGTAACCAAGTCATCCGGCATCTCGCTGCAAGCATCCCAACCGGAGCCAGCACGTCTCCCTCGATATGGATCCGCTGGAGAAGTGTGTGGGTCTCAGATTCGCATCCACGCGAAGGCCACCGTGTCAACTGTGACCCTCACCCAGGTGTAGGGACTGACACGGTCATCCTACTCGGAAAGTCTGTATCTGTATATCTGTACATGAATTTGTACCTGTAAATGACCATGTATCTGTACATGAATCTGTATACAATCGCAAATAAAGATCACGAGTGATTGCTATAGATAGATAGAAGAACACCATTCCACAGACACACATCCCCATCCTCTCCCCAGCAATCTTTCCTCCTCATTGTGCCGACGTGAATTCTAGCTTCGTTTCATCTCAAACGTCTCCTTGTTTTTTGGTTTTCCACAACAGCCCTTACCGGAAGGCCTGGGCAGGATATGTTTGCACACCAAATTAGGTAACCGAGTTCAAAAATGATCTTTTGTTATTTGTCTTTGGCCTTGGGAGGGCAAGGTCAAGGTTTTTACCCTATGTAGCGTGTGTGTTGGACTGAATGGGTTATCAGCATTTAAGGCTAAGTATGGATCTTGATTTTTTTTCTCTAGGTGATTTTTACCGCCATGGTTATACATAAGGCCATGTTGATTTGATTATATGGATGACATCCGCGCGCGCATGAATTTTCGGCTGTTTCCAAAAAAAAGTTTTCAACCATACTGTAAATCGCACAAAACAGTTGCAAAATGAGCAAAAATATACCATAAGTTACAAAAAAAATTAATAAAAACTATACCAATGTCGTAGAATGCCAAAATCAAACGAAAAAAGACGAAATTGTAAAGAAATGAACTTGAAGACTAGATTATTCGCCAAACCATCTTGACCACGTAGATTTCATAATGAAAGGAACTTTTTTTTTTGCAAAACTTTTTTTTATTCGCTCGCGCGCATCAGTTTTGGGGCTCCCTGAGGATGTCATCCATATAATCAAATCAACATAGCCTAATATTACGGCGTCATGATGGTGTAATCAGTATTTGTAGGCCACATCTATTTCTGAAAAAAATCTGTTTTTCTCCTTAGCTATTCAATTTAAACCACTATTAGTTTGCACATGGGACGAAAACTGGAAAAAAATTCCGTTGAATCTTGTTAAGGAAAAAGGAAAACATCACAGAACAGGGCAGGTAGAAAAGCAAAAAAAAGTGCAGAGCGACTGAATAGTAAATACAGATGACCCCTCATACGCAAACACTGTGATCCTATCCTATAGCCACTTGATGATATTTTTAGTTTTACCAAGTTGTGAGCTTACTGAAGAATCAAACAAAACTGTAAGCTAAGGTATACAGCGTAAGTGGGTGCCAGCTTGGGAACAGAGGTAGTGATAATGCGTTTAAATCCCATGGACCTAGAAATTAGGGGATTTGCGCAGTACATGTCCTTGAGCTGTTATCGCTTGTCATTTGTTTAGAAAAGGTCTAGTAGGAGAGTGAAAAAATGTTTAATAAAGCTACATTGTACAAAAAAATCTGCATTTTCCTCTCTATCACCGAGTCTTTGCTATCTAGTCTGTGCATGACGCCCACGTAAAGACCGATCCTGACCGTCCATCACAATTAGCCGTTTAACCAATAATGGCATTGCAATTATTGGTTCGACCAATGAGAGTGTGGGTGCATATGCGCCAAATGTCGCCGTTTGCATATTTTAACTGGGGTGGGCGGAACTATATATATGTGATCTTCACAAAAGGCAGTAACCCCGCCTCTTATTTCCGTATCGTATACTGTTGTTGCCATTTGAAACGGTAGATGGTATTATCGCAAAACGGCAAACTTTAAAGTGAAGTAGCACGCTCCCTCCACACCGTGATGTTTCGTGGTGTAGAGTTTTAGATTAAGATTACACTTTTTGATCCGCGTTCGAATCCCAGCTTGTGCTCTTCATTTTTTCACAAATTAAATATCTTAATTAAAACTATTCTGTCGTACATTTACAATTGAAATGTTCATGTACGTTTTGAATGTTTTGCCTCCCCAAAATGTTATGATGCCCTCAGATATGACATTGACCATTCAGCGATATGACATCGACGGTTTCAAATGACAACGACCATTTACGAGACGGATACGCGCAATACCACCAGCTCACGTTTTTACCCACACCTGGACATATTTGAAGCCCTCTTAATGCCAAACATGATTCAGTGACGTTACGGGATATGTTTGCCTGACTCCTGCGCGGCTCAAGGTGTACACATGCCAAGGCGCACAGACTGCACTTAACCAAAACATGACGCTGGGAGATGTAACTCTATAGTGGTCATGTTTAAGTGCAAAGTGGATTTCGCCCACAATTGATGTGTTACGCCGAAGGGCGATTGTATAATGTACCTAGCCTCCTTCTCAGACTTGTGGGATGGCGGCGTTAATTGTTTTTTTTTTTCGGGGAGCGACGCAAGTTATGCCGCGGAGGGACAGTTTTGCAGCGGAGGGAGTCTGCCGGAGACAGAGTACAGAGTTTTTCACCGCCCAAGAACAGAGAGACCGCTTTCTCTCCCCGGCAAAACCGTTTTCTCTCCACGGCAAAACCGTCCCTCCGCGGACGTCGTTACCCGAATTCGAAAAAAAATCAACGACGTCAGCCTACAAGTCTGCGAAGGCTAGCTATAGATTACACCGGCTATACGAATAAATCTCGAGATCATTCTCGATTACAATCTTTGATCGAAGGAAATCAGGTATAAACGCGTCCTAATTCCTTGCAGAAAAAATAACATTATGGTACATCCCTATCGGCGATATTCAATTGCAGATATTCAATTGCAGATAATCTTATTTCTCCATCATTGCAAAGTGACATGACGCACGGCTTGTGTGCACGGTTAAAAATGGATATCCAACCGTTTTCGGGCAAAATGATCACGTTACTGTATATTGTGTTCGATGATACCCTTGGTTAGAATCCTGCACCTGACAAAAAAAACAATATGATGTTTTGCGCGTCTCAAATATTTAAAAAAAATGCAGACCTATGATAAATTCAGAATCTGAATCTTGTACTACAATCATTTAACATAACTGAAAGCTTGACCCACCTGTAAAGAGGACAGAAAAGTAGAATTTCTGACATACTTTTATTTTCAACGAAGAGAATACAACATCAATCAATTCTTTCCTAACAACGAAGTGACATCGCAGGTAATTGAAGCTAATTTCTCTACACAACAAAAACCAGACAAACATAATTTTTGATTGACAGATTTAGTGGACGTCCACAGTCGGTAGCGGTTGCGTATCCATGGTACTAGTGTTAGCGTTTGTCGTAACATTGAGTGCCGGTGCGACTTGGTTGCCGTTTCTATTACATCGCCTGGACCAAACGAAATTAAAACAGTCTTGAAACGATTTCTTGACAGCTTTGCGTAGCTGGGGCAAGCGAAATGCGTACAAAACCGGGTTCAAGACGGGAAATATTCCCAGAAATACTACAGCAACGCCAAAAACGGTCGGCCTGTAAGCTAGCCTTTCTTCCACGCTACGCATATAGAGACCGTCTAACAGTTGGACTATGGCGGCGACATAAGGAACCCAGCTCACCATACAAGCGCATGCAAGGAAGGCTACGGTCATGGCTTTCTTTTTTGCGGCTTTGACCTGCTGTGCGCCCATGTGCACCCCTCCCAGTAGATGGCCATTCCCGTGGTCGTTCCCGCCCACACCTACCGTTAACAGTCGTCGCCTTAAGGTTAGATAGATTCTTATATTTACCACCACAACAGAAGTCACGCCTGCTAAGATAATGACAACAAGGCAGATGAAGTAATTCAAGTCCACAAAGTCCAGACACATGTCTGAGCGAACGTTTGTGACACGACAAGTCCACCCTAACAGCGGGGAGTAGGAGACCAGCGCGCTCAGAACCCAGGTGATGACCACGGCCCCGGCGACGTGTTTCCCGGTGATGCTGGTCTGGTGGAACAGGCCGTGGTAGATGGAGATGTACCTGTCCAGGGTGAGCAGCATCAGTCCCGTGAGAGACAGGAGAACGGAGAAGAACAGGGTGGTGTAGAGTTTGAGGTACGTCCCCTCACCGCCCCCTGCTTGCCGAACCGTCGGTAGGACGAGGCACATCACCCCGGCCATGGCGTCCACCCCGGCCATGTTAGCGATGAGGTAGTACATGGGCTTGTGCAGGCTTCTCTTCCTGGCGATGCCGAGGAGGACCGGCACGTTGGCGAGGATGATGGCGAGGCCGAAGACGTACGCCGCGGCGCCCGACGTCCCTCCGCTCCCTTCCGACGCTGCGGTGGCGGCGTGGCAGGCTTCCACGTCCGGGCCTGTACGGTTTTCTGCTAGGAGGATGTAGCACTGGAGATGGCTAAGCGCCCTGCCGCCTCCATCCTCACGCCAATCCCCCGCACTAGTAGTGTTGTTAAGCGCCATGGTTCTGTAGTATCGGACTACGTACGTCAATGTGCTGAAGAAACCTGTGAACGCACCTGTAAGGAGTCTGGCATTTATACTGTCGTCTGCGCACGTCATCATCAAATTCCTTGTGGGCCATTACAAGTTTAACATAATGTGCAGGGCATCTTACTCACTATTCAGTAATCGGTACCGGTGGCGTGATTATTTTTGAGTAGAAAGAAATGTGTAGCGATTATCCAATCGTACCCACAAAAGCTGTCAAAGTAAAGACTAGATAAACGTGGTTTGACAATTTTCCTTTTTGGCTTGGAGTAAATTGGTATGGTCGAAGCCATCGAAATGACAGAGTACTGATAACGTGAGCTGTTAACAATGGTCCATAATGGTCTTTCATGTGCAATTAGAGGCTATTTGTCAACCATGATTCACTTATTTTCTTCTTTACCGGTACGGTACCGGTAATTTGAAGAAAAAAAATCAATGCCTTATTTTGCGGACACTACAAGGTTAACCTTAGTCTATTTCTTTTTCATTTCAAATCAACAACGTATTCCAAAACCACATATGATGTGCACATGTACAACGGAAGAAAACAGTGGATGATATACATGATATACATGCGAAGCAATTCTTTGCAGATTGATATTTGAAGGGGTATTTCAAGCAAACACGATGGAGGGGAGGAAATAAAATGGTGAAAATATTTTTCCTGGCTTGAGAGATGTTCAATATTCATTGCCCTTACATTGCCTTATCCCTAGGCAGATACGGTCTGTAAAAATACCGTTGGCATCAGAGGCTGTCATGTGGTAATATTAGATTTTAATTGCTTAATTTGCGGCGTTTTCTACGTTTTTATGGTGGGGCGCGCTTTCTTACTCTCCAAGCAGAGGCTAGAGAAGATTGTGACCTTTCTAACATATGCCCTGTTTACTGAGCTAATATTGGTGGGGAGTAGCGACAGAAAAAGGGGCATATGATAGAAAGGTCACAATCTTCTCCACTAGCCTCTGCTTGGAGAGTACGTTTTCTTATCCCTCCTGTGCAGGCCTCCGAGCGGTAGGCGTTTGCCGGCCAGCTTACAACCAGCCGGCCGTAGTAGGACACAACCCGCCCAGGCTGCTATGGCCGGCTGGTTGAAGGATGGCCAGCAAACGAACGCGTTAACAATTCTGCAGAACCCAGTATTAAAACGCCCACCGGCTCTGAGGCCTGCACAGGAGGCTGAATTTTAAGTGTTCTTCTTTCAGCTTTGAGTTCCACTGGGGGCGATCGAGCGTAGTAAAACGCACGAGGATAAAATTGTTCCCATATGCAGGCCATGTGAATCGGGCCTTCTGTGTGAAACCGTTGTTCTTCCACCTTCTCGTATAACAGTCTGGCACTGCCGGTTAATTTATGACGATTTAAACACCGTTCTTGAATTGATCCCTGGCTAGGCGTCTCTCCTCAGTGCTTGCTCCAGCTGGTACTTCAGCAGCCTCCAGACCTTCCCAGGGGGTTGTGGTTTCGGCGAAAAAATATGGCCAGTAACCGGCCATGGGAGCGAAACATATCTTGACAAATGAACTCTATGGTAGCCAAACGTATTGAATGGCGCTGGTAAATTACACCAAAATACACCCTTAAGCTTACTTTCCCACTGTTCCTTACCATGAGAAAACAATTCTACTACATCAAAGATCCCACTTATCATGGCTAATGTCATCCACTGCCTTAAAAGAAAACGTCATACCCAGCAAACCTATATGTACCACGTATGTTGAAGAATGTTGCATAACGTTAGACGTACGTAGTCTCTTATATCGTTGTATTTTTTCATACATGCTGTCTGTACTTGCCGCCGTTAACCCTCGGGCATGTATCTGCAATATAAACATGACACATTATCCCTCAGCCCACGTTGTGGATCACGGAGACTAGTGCTTCGGTGCGGTCAGTGACCGGCTACCGGTAGCCTCCAGTGCAGGGTGGGAGTTTTGACTGCGTTTTGTAGAATTTTTAACGCGTTCTCTTTGCCGGCCATCCTACAACCAGCCGCCCAGAGAAGGATTGTACCAGCTCTGGGCAGCTGGTCGTGGGATGGCCGGTTAAAAATTCTAAAAAACGCAGTATCAAAACTCCCACCTGCCCGGAGGTCGACCTGCACAGGAGGCTAGTAGGCTATAGGCGCTAGGCTATCAGTACCTAGCCTCCATAGCATGCCAAAAACTGGGGGTTTGGGGGCTCTTCAGGGTCTTTGGGAGCTTTTAAGTGCTATATTTATTTTCTGATTGCATATAGACAACATAGCCGGCCTTGTTGAATCACCCCCGTCTTTTGCAAACCAGAAAACAGCCGACCACCAAACCCCCAGTCTTATAAGCCCGGAGGCTAACCAGTACCCTACTCACTACTTATGCAAGGGACTTCGTTGACAATTATCGGCGTGGACGTGTGTAAATACGGTGATTACAGGAGACCGCTGTGCTCTAAATGCCGGACATGATGTCACGCAGGGGAGCAAATGTCGCGACTCTGGGGTGGTGGTGTCTTGTGACTCCAAACAGACCACCTGTTCTGTAGTTTCTCTCTCAATTCAAAGTAAAACACTAGTTGTAGAGCAAAACTCTCTTAAACTTTGCCCACCTGTTAATAGGACCAGTTAGTACGACAGATATCTGTTGTTTTTTTCCAGCATTGTTGCACATGAGATGGTTTCATCTAATACTGCTTTCGGCTCTTCAAATATATGGAATTTTAGATTTTGTTACGATGCAATACGTGAACAGAAAGTCTAGAATTCTCGTGTTACGAATTTCACTTTCATTCAATTATGTTATTTCCATTTCATGACTGTGATATACATTTATGTTTCAACAATTAAGTACTCATAGACGTTCAATGTGTAGTTCTCATCTCTAACGTTGTCACTATGTTCGTGTAATTATTATAGATGATCTTAAATGCCTTAACGCGTCGGCCAAGTCAAACAGCAGATTTGTGTGTGTTTGCCGGCACAATGCCGTGTGAGATACGGCCTGTCGGCGACACGACGGGACACAAAGCCGGGAGCCTGGGGGTCGCTACCGGCTGCCCGTTCCCAGCCATTGTGAACCACAGACCCGTACAAAATCAGCTTTGCCCCGGTCTGGGCCGAAACCCTTTCTCTCCTTTCCCGCCCTGCATCCTGAAAAAAAAAGCTTCGGCTTGTCGCGATCGCAGCAACAAAACAGGAATCATATTTCCGAGACATTCGCGAATCAAGGGGACGAAGCGGGAATGATGTTGAGGTTGGATGGGAGGGATGCTGAAACAAAAGACAAAAAGGAAAAAAAATGCGTGCGTGGGGAATGACGTATTAGAATACGTAACTGAAGGAGGAACCAAAAAGAATAGGAAAGATAACGAACCTACAAAGGATATAAATTGATCTAAAAAGAATACACATTTTCAAATTCCACTTACAGTGCATCTCTCTGAGTACGTATAAAATTTTAAGTTTTATGTTAGTTTAAGACTTTTCCTCAACCAATGCCCGTTTGCGTTCAGCATCCAGCTGCGAGGCAAATTAACGAGCCATATGCTCAAAATATTGCAACAATCAAATCCCTATAACCTCAGTTCCTACTTATTTATTTTTGTATAGCCATATCTGTGGAGTTTAGATATTATACTAGTACGCAGTTGTCCCCATATGTTTGGTTTGAGGTAGTGTGTTGAGACCATCACATGGTTTTGTAGTGTTTAAACGACACCATTTCCAAAGCAAATACAAGAGCTACAAAATGTCCAGAACTACCAAAAAATTTTGAGTGTTTAATAACGTGAAAATATTTATCCAAACTTTGGATATTGTCAAATCCTGTTAACTTCAGTAAAACTATTCCAGACAAGCGAAGTGTTGTCCCCTACGAACATTTTGTTCCGGCCACGCAGCTATTGCCTACTTAGACTTTCAAATACACTGACTGTAACTCTTTGTAATGTGCGCGGGGAACGCCTTTGTTGACCCTGGTTTCCCTGAGAACGAAATCCCCAATCCTCTCCCCACAAAAGTCTTCCTGTTACGTGTGTATCAAACAGTTATGAAGATACGTAGATTGAAATTAGTGCGGGATTGTTCAACAGCTAGGTGACGTATCAGGAATGTATGCCATTGGAACAGGGCGGCCAGGAATAACACAAGTTATGTACATCTTTGAATGGAATCATCACTAGCTTCTGGAAACAAAAAGACTATCGGACAAGTACACTAATGATGTAAGAAAGGATGATGCAGGAACCGCAGTCTGTTTTCAACAAGCAGGAAAATTACACTCACGTAACAACAGCCCACACAGCAACAGTAGAACCAAAAGCCGCCTCATACTTCTCGGGAGTTTCACTTGTCTGCAGGATGAAAATCACATGGACGATCCCACGTGCACTGATGTAGTTTGTAACGTATCGCAGGAGACGTTTTCTTCACTATCACGAACGTTCAGGGCCGCTGGGCGTGGCGAAGCTAGACAGATGAGGGGAGAGGGCTGGACTAAAGAAGTTAAAATCGAGTGAGACGCGGTGACGTCACGTGAAATCTCGCGAGACCAAACGAACGTGACTTGGTCAAATGTTTACTACACTACAGTCAACAAAGACAGTTTTTACCACATGGTGATTCTGACAACGGCCCTGCCAGGGACACGTAGTGATTTCCATCAGAACGGAAGTATCCTGAGATGTGTAGGCGATACAGGTCACACTGTAGAATGTCATGACAGAAAGATCAACGTGAAGTTACTAAATGCATTGGTTAACAAGACGCGCCGATGCCCTTTCTATTTGCTGAAGGTACACACGTACATGTAAAGTAAGGCCATGTTGATTTGATTACATGGAGGACATCAGCGCGCGCACGAGTTTTTCAACGTTTTCAAAAAAAGTTTTCTACCATACTGTAAATCGTACAAAGCAGCCACAAAATTAGCAAATATATGGGAAAACGATACTAATGTCGTAGAATGTCAAAATAAATTCCAAAGGAAAACAGGTAAATGTGAAGAAATGAAAATGAAGAGTCTATTATACGCCATACCATACTCTGTTTGTTTGTTTGTTTGCTTGTTTTGTCATTTGCTCAACCTTCATGACCATGTAGATTTCATAATGAAGGAAACTTTTTTGCCAAACTTTTCGCACGCTCGCATCAGTTTTGGGGTTCCCAGAGGATGTCATCCATGTAATCAAATCAACATGGACTATGGCTAAAGAAAGAGCGTTCTGTTTTGAACCTCCCGTAATCCCAGTCTTGCTAATTTAGCCGACAGTGAAACAGAGATGGTCACAGAGTCCTGCCAAAGTGAATTGAAAAAGGTATAATTAAATCCTTCTCTATTATGGATAAACCGATTTGATAAAACCCACCTCTTTGAAACATTATATGGCATTCGTGCTTCCTCCAAAGAGCATAATGATCAATCGTTGTTTATTCGCAGCATATAACTATTATACATGATACATGTAACACAAACCACCCACATTTAATTCAATGACGCGCACATGTATGCGGCCAGCATACTAATCTTCAAACAGATCTTTCGGTGGCTGCCATACGGTATCAAATTGGCCAGGCAGTACATATAGTCTTATATTTATATAAGTTTAATTTGGCTGGCGAAAAAAAAGATAGTACAAAAACGAGAGCTCGACAAAAACGCCTAAAACACGTCAAAAATAAGCCGAAGCCTAAACCTCTGCTTGGAGAGTATAAGTATACAGTCATTCAGATCACCTCTATTTTTCTATCCCAGTGTTCCAAGCTAGGAAGGAAGGAAGGAAGGAAGGAAAGAAGGAAGGAAGGAAGGAAGGAAGGAAGGAAGTGTATTAGGTAGGGACAGAAGGATGGATAGGTCATGAAGGAAAGAAGGGATTAGTTATAATGATTCTCAAGTAGTGTTTCTATTAAAAGCAAACATAGCCTTCGCCATTTGTCGTAACGACACATGTCCACCCCATTTAGGGTGGCAACAAACATTTCTAGTGTCTTCAGGTCCAATTATACTGTAAAAACGAATTGATTATATATACACAGCACAAACTAATTAATATTCTCATGGAGTGGCCGGCAAAAGTTAAGTGTCACGGTTCGTGATGAAAAGGGCAACAGCTGGTAGCAAAAAGGACAAGACTCCGCCAAAGCTGCTGTAAGCTCCTCCTCCGGTGACTGTCACTCCAGAGGGTGGGAGACTGGTCGTTGCAACATCCATATCACCGCCAATCAGGGTTTGAGTTGGTGATGACGTCGTCGGGCTCTCCTCAGCCGAGTCTGTGATTGGTCGCGTGAGATGGTCGTTGCAGACGTCGGTGTTACAGCAGTAGAGCTGCCTGTTGACCGAGCAGGACCCGATCACTCCCCAACACGGGTTCGGGGCCGAGCAGTTCTCAGAGGTGGCGCATGCCCGAGAGATCGTCAAGTTGCCGTTCAGGTCCAGTCTGACGGTCTACGAAGGAAACAACAAAACCGTTATTCCTGCTAGCATGAAAGTTCATCTGAGTTAGTAATTTACACAGTAAAAATCAAACTGTTCTCCAATTAACTCATAAGAATTTGACTCACCGAAACTTTCGTCCGAATTTCTCGGTCTTCATCAGCAATCTGACCAAAGTGCTGTAGACATCTGATTTTTTTTGCACTGGGTCAAAGTTCGTCGGAAGTCGGTAACGCCCCCCGTCCCGATAGAGAGAAGGTTGGTGTGCCCTAATGTAGATGGCTTATTCTTGCTATCCATTAAAATGTCAAAGTCTCCAAGTGCGAATATCTATTGTGAATATCCAGAAAAGTACAAAAAAATACAAAGAAGAAAAACAGTTGAACTCACCATACACCTGTTATAATCTTCAGGACAGGCAGATGTCTCCGCACCGTTCCACGGATCACTGGCACAGAGCGAGGTCTCGTCCGTACTGGTGCACTCCAGACAGTTCAGGGCATCTGCCGTACCTTCAACGGTAACATTTACCATTAAACATTTTACAAAGAACAAACAAAGGAATGTCCGTAGCCAGGATTTTGCTGGGGGGAGGGGGGGCGGGCTCCTCCTACTGTTTGAGGGACCAGCGAGCGTTTGAAAAATTGAACCTTCTGAAATGGCATTTCCGGGGAATTTGGAAGGATTTCAAAGGGAAAATCAGAGATAACTTCTTATTCAATGACAAAGTGAGCAGTTTTTATAGGACTCCAGTGCCGCTGGTAATACAAAAGCAGCGGAATAGCTTTGGAATACCAAAGTAATCTCGGAACTTGCTGTTGACCTGCACCTGGCAGTTCGACCGCTAGGTGCGTCAGAAGAGTTAGTTAACCATGCATAACAGCATGGAGATTTCATTACAAGTCCTGCCAACGGCAACATTCCATTGTCTGTTGAACTTTAAACACCATTTCCGTGGAATGCTGGCAACCGCCAAATAAAGCAAGAGGGGCTTGAGGTTGGTGGGAACTGGGGGGAGGGGCATTCGTATTTGCTTGAAACAATTCAAGTTCCTCAGACGATTTGATATTTTCGTGTTTTGACAAATTACATTTGAACATTTCTTATAACTATTGCTGAACGTCCTTTTTCATTTGTATTGCTTAAAAAGAGATAAATTGTGACCGAAGCATTTTGTTTGGGGCCACAAGTGACATAAAAACAAAAGTAATCATCACACGTCCTAAACAAAAAACACAAAATCAAAACTCCAAATTCCAATGTTTCAGCGATTTCCTTATCATTTTATCATGTCACATAAATATAGCTTGACAACGTAAAAACAACAAAAGTACTTGCGCCCACAAAAAGACATAGCACGGGATCCTACCAAGCATTTCAGAAACAATGCCACTTCACTGAAAAAAGACATGTCCCGCGTTTCAGGCAAAGATAGAGTTCCCAGAAGAAAAGTAAGAAAATTACATACAGGAAACTAAAAGAAGAGCCCCGCGACCGCACCAACCTACGTATACCATTTCCAACAATGTTAAACACATTAGAATATATGATGTAAAAATATATGTACTCACTGAACGTGGAAGCCACGAGAAGTATCACAACAGTGTAGGCGATCATTTTTGCGCAGTGCCTCCAAAACTGGACTCTCTGGAAAACTGAGAACGGCTGAACTGGGAAATGTTGACATAACAAGGGAGCTTATCTGGGCTTGTCGCTGTCGGTTTGTCATAACGTTTAGTGTTTACTGGCCATAGGTCACGGCAAAGTGATAATTAGGGCCTTTTCAGAAATGTTGCGGTGGGGTGAGGGCTGATAATAAATGAACCGGCAAAAACTGTATCTTTTCGTGTAATTTGCATCTTTTTTGAAAACGAAAATCAACGATCTGAATGGAGTATATTGCGAGAAGTAAAAATAAAAAAAGGCCAGTGATATTCACATATTTTTCTAAAATCTGTCAAATAGTCCCGACTTCGATATCTACTTAATCGTTAGATGCACAGATCATCATAGAGAAACTTCCTGTATATATAGAAGACTTCTCATTATCTTAAGTGAGTGTTATCTTGATAGCTAAAGCAGATTTAAATCCGCCAGGCAACCGTAGTTTTGGCATCCCTGGCATGGATACTACAACTACACCAAGAGTTTATCTGGGAAAGTTGCCCAAACGGTGACGTTCTGCCCTATGGAATGCACCCAGGCAGCAATCTCCAAATATAGAAAGTGTAATTGTCTGGCTAAACGAAGACGGGCCGCAAAGCTACCAGGAAAGACCTTTTGATTTATTTTAAGGGTGGTTATGTTACCTGGTAAACAGAGTCTGATGGTCTTCCTGAATAGCGGGAACTTGCTAAAGGCTCTGTAAACCGCATTAAAATGATCCAGACATGTAACAAAAATTGACATCTACATTGTGAAAGTCGTACGTACGATCAACGTACGTACGACTGTCTCAATGTAGATGTCCATTTTTGAGAGAATGAAGCAAGCAGATGAATAAACAAACAAACAAACAAACAAACAATTAAACAAACAGACACATGGCTTTTAACATTCCATTGCTTTATTTCTTTATTCCTATGCTGTTACTGCCTTGCCCCCTCCTTATAGGCAAATATTGCCTCAAATGTTTTCTGTCCTTTTCCGAGGTGCTCTAGCTCCACTCCTATGAACCCAGTCTGCTCCAGCGCCGCCATGTATCCGTCAGGGTTGAGTTTATGGGCGTACTCGTTGTAACCTCTGTCAACCAACAGCTGCACCCTCTCCTTCTTCATAGTAGCGACCATAACGCCGCCTGGCGACAGTACGCGGAACAGCTCCGCACAGCCTTGGTGCAGGTCGTCCCAGAAATAGTAGCAGTTGACGTGGAATATCCCGTCCATAGACCTGTCGACGTACGGGAGGTTCGAAACACTTCCGAGGGTGACTTGAAGCTTTCCAGCTGCAATGTGGGATTGAAACCGCTTGGTGGCGACTCCTACTATCTGCGGAGATATGTCCAGTCCATAGACTATACCGGGTCCGTCTGAATTGGAGGAAAATCATTAATTACACACATAAACACAGACACACACAGACACACACACACACACACACACACACACACACACACACACACACACACACACACACACACACACACACACACACACACACACACACACACACACAGACACGCACACACACACAAACACACACAGACACGCACACACACACAAACACACACACACATTATCAAGTCAGTCTATATCTACTTCAAGCTTGAAATCTTGTTTACATTGAAATTGTATCATGCAAACCTGTTTGATATTAAACCTGGACCATCTTAGCCTGGGTAACATCCGATTTGTAACGGTAAAAATCTTGCCAGGGTTGCCGGCCGTTAACGTTACACAAATCGGATGGCACCCAGGCTAGGACCGTCCTTACCCGATCCCATGTAGTTCAAAGCGTGCTTCAGTCCAAGCCCAGGACCAAAACCGACCTCCAGTACGTTATGATGCGGTTTGATGTTCAGCAGTTTTGCCGCGTGTCTTTCAAGACCATCGTTTCTCTTCTCAAGGAATCTCTGACGAAGAAAATGAAAGTTCCAAAGGATTATGTTTTATGAATCTGTACCTCTGTGTCAGTAATAACGTGTATATATAAAACAACCAAAAGCAACATTTTCTAGATTGAAAAGTCAAGAACGCTTGCTACTACAAGACAAAAATTGTCACAATGGGTTTTATATTCTATATCATTCGCCGTTAACCTTTAAACTATCCCCAATAGAATCATAAAAGGAAAAAATAAAAATCTGGCACCGCACCTGAACAAGCCAGCCTACAGGTCCCGAGGACGGCTGTCTCATATGTCTCGAAACCGCCTCCTTAAAATGCTGCATGGCGAGCTCACTACAGACGATAAACAGCGGATATAAAAGGTGTGTATATAGGCCAAGGAAGCAGTGTTACTGGCTTGAATGTGTACTTTTCAAGTTAATTTTTGTCCACAACGATAGTGCCGTAAAATAACTATCCTTCGATTCAACACCCTTTTCATCAACGATAATAAAACTGAATAGAGGTGTTATTGGGGCCTTTTCTTGATTTAATCATTTCAAAAACCGTTATCATACAAAACCTGGGACTTAACTTGTTGATTCTTATGCTCGCTCCAATAATACCGCCCCGCCCCTCCCCCTATTGTGATTCGTGCCACTTCCTAACGTTATGCCACATCCTATGTACCGGACCTGTAACCGTAACCGAAACCATCACCGTAATAATATACTTACTGTGGTTCTTAGTCCACCGTGTGGATAGCGTATCGAGACGACACAACTTCGCTATGGCCGTCAGACGGCATAACGTTATGGCCGGCTCGTAAAATAGGTCATAGGAATGTTCCAAACATTCAGTGGGGGTGAGGGTCATTTTCACAGGTAACGTGTTATATGCATGTCGTCGAATGACATCTCTCATTAAAAAAAAAAAAAAACAACAACACATGCTTATAACATACTGACCGCAAGATACAATTCTATTAGAATAGTGTTGTTTAATTAGTTCTGTGAAACACAAAGGTATTGTTTCTGTTTTCTTTCTCTCAAAGTGAAGGTCCAACGTGGGCCTCCTGGTGGTTGACCTTGGTACTGCAACTTCCGGATTTTGTATCTTTTGTCCTGGATATGCTAACTTCACGTTCGGTTCAATCGGTATTGGGCACAGCGCCTACGTTAATTTCCGTCTCGTAAACGGTCGTCGCCTTTTGATACGGTTGATGCCAGTCTTCTGACCCGGGTTCGAATCCGAGCTTGATCCAACTTTACATTTGCAATACGAATGTTGCTTTTGATAGCATATATTAAGCATTACGTTTTATACGTTTTTGGACCTAAAAAAATTATGATACGCTCGGGTATGGCATCGACCAGTCAGCGATATGGCATCAAAAGGGGACGACCGTTTACGAGACGGAAATTTGCAGCGCCTACGTGTACTTTTGAAAAGCGGTGTGACTATTCCGTGATCAGAAATAAGTCAATGGGGCTTCAGAAAAGACTATTAACACATATTTATGTGAGAAGAAAATTTTCTCTGTGTACATCGGTTTATAATTTTATTTCACCATATTTTAGGCGTAGAAAAGACACTAAAGAACGTACAGGTTTTCAATTTTACTGTTCATAGTACTGGCCAAATCGTCCCAGAAAAAGTCACAGTTGACGTAGAAGATTCAGTCGTAGACTTTTTCTGCATACGATATTTCTGAATTCGATAGTTATATTTAATGAATTCTAAATTTGCCCCTCTATTGTATTTATGCCGGTTTAAACCCTCCTATACGTTGGCAATGTTTCATTTCAACACTTCGTCATTAATAATGCAAATGACCTCCGTATTAAAGAAAAAAATTCTGGGTTCGTTCTTTAATATAATAACCTTTCCTGTCATCATGGTGAGCTGTCCTTGCCTTCCTTACTCGCAGTGTAACCGTACATTTTGTTCTTTCCTTCTCCAATTTCCTCCTCCCTAAATCCCACGAACCCTGCCTTCTCAAGGGCCTTCATGTATTCTTGTGGGTCAGTATGACGGGCGTACGAATTGAGCCCTCTTTCAACAGACTTCTCTACGACAGTCCTGTTCATGGCGGTTGCTACACTGCCCCCTGGCGACAGAACGCGGTACAGCTCCCTGCAGCCCTGGTGAAGGTCGTCCCAGAAGTAGAAGCAGTTGACGTGGAAGATTCCGTCCATGGAGTTGTCAGGATAGGGAAGTTTCATGACATCTCCGAGGGTGAGCTGTAGCTGGCCGGATGCAATGTACGGTTGGAGTCGCTTGGTGGCGACATGCACCATCTGTGGAGACAACTCAAGACCATACACCTTACCCGGGCCATCTGAAAATACATTTATAACAGGCGATGTCTTCATAGTATATTTCAGCAGTATATGGGCACGTAAAGGGAATTTCCCTTGATGCAAAAGCAATAAAATGAAATAAACAAGTAGCATCAAACACATATATTACTAATAAGTTAGAATTTAGTGTTTAGTAAGTTAGAGTAGTCACATACTATACTGGTAATTGTTACCCATTCTGTTGTCCATCCTTTATTTTCATGTTACATGTACTTGTAATTAGCATACGGGCAAGAGCTTGCAATGAAGTTTTCATTAGTAACGTATTAGCACGAAACTAATTAATACATGTATTATATGTGCATAAACAGCATGGCTAAAGTTTAAACTCAAACTCATAGTCATAGGGTTATAATGTTTTCTACCTCAGGCTCTGATGTACGATATCAGTTTACAAATATACAAACAGCACAACGAAGAATCCAGCATCTAAAATGCAAATGACACAGATGAGTAAATAGGGGTACCAGAAAATGAACCAAGACCACAGCAAGTAAATTCTGTCATGTCTTTTTCATATTTATCTGCCATATCCACGTTGCGGCATGGTAACAGACATTTTTGCCCATTTTCAGCATGTTGACCACTGTCAGAGGGCAACAAAATTTCTTGTTTTGCTTTCCAAAATCAGGCGAAAATTAATGCGAGCGCTGTTGTCATCCATAAAAATTACTTGCTGTCTCCTAATACTATTCAACAACGTAGAAGTAATGTAACTCACCTTTACCGATGTAACCCAGGGCTTCCTTCAGTCCGACTCCCGGTCCAAACCCGACTTCCAACACCCGGTGGTGCGGTTGGATATTCAGAAGTTTGGCTGTCTGAACCTCAACTACATCGTTTGTCCTCATAAAGATCAATTCCTGCAAAAAAGGAATGTTTAACAATCTTAATAGCATAACAATCTTATGACGATAATGATAAGAAAAATGTTCTTAGAAGGTAAACATGCATATTGCGGTCGACGACAACAATATCTGTTTCATTTATCTAACGTTGGAACCATACAATTATAAGTACATGTATCTAGTGAGTCTAACATAAAAAAACGGAATTTATATATAAATAATTATGTAATAAATTATAGATAACGTTAAGTAACATAAACTCAGTCATCAGTCAATAACTGACCTACCTTAACCAGCCAGCCGATAGGCCCACCGGTGGGTAGTTTGAGGTTTTGTGAAACCGCTCTTTTAAAGTGTTGCATTCTCACAGACTTCAGACCTTCAAATACAAGTAAAAGTTGTCACAATCAAGTAACAGACCATATCACCAAACTCTTAAGACATTAGTGCCTCATTGTATAAATATGCAGTCAGTTATTGTTTGAATGTCATTTAAGCTTACTTATGGCCGCCGGCTGTAGTCCCCTTATATCTAGTCTATATCCTTTTGATGACTGTTACAGCGTACATGTATAACGTTATGTACAAACAAACAAACAAACAAAGGAGACATGGGGAGGGCCGCGCTAAACTTTACGATACATGTACCTTGGTCAAGTCGTCCAACCAGCAATGCGTGGTTTCAGCACAGTTAACTGTGACTCGCTAAGCGTTCTCGGTTTCCTTCTTGATAAAGTTATGTCAGCCTTTGCAGTTTGCAAGTTCATATCCTATAACATGTGACAACAACAACTTCACTAGTACTGCACAACAGCTAGCTGTAAGTATCGGTAGCGGCCTTGAACTTTGGCACTCGGAGGAGGTCAACGGAATAGTCCAAGATCAGATACTATAGGGGGTGTTAACTTCGTCTTGTCCCTTTTGTCTCACGTTTACTGAGGATACTGGTAAGTATATTATGTGGCCGATGTTTGATACGCTATATGCTTGACCCATGATATCAATAACAGAAATATAATGCTAGATGTTTGTATGCGCTGTTTGTTGTATGCCAAAGTACAATATGTTTTAGCCAATTAGGTTACACGGAGCCTGACCTCCTTGGTTTAGCACTGTTATCCACATTCCATCATAAAACTTCACATTTGTTCACTAAACGTATGCTAAGATTGTAACATCCGCTGAAAAATACGCGCGTGATTACGGTAGCAGAACACAGTATTCCTCCGCGACGATGACGTAGGGATAAGAAATGAGTGCGACAAACAGCTTGCACCGCTTGTACACAGCCTAACGTGGATGACACCGGGACATACAAGTTACCGTATGGTACCATAATATGTCGGCTTTGATATCGCATAATTGAGATTAGGAAGGCTGCTCGATCGGCGTATAAATGCGCGTGACCTTTTCGCTGCCTGCCATGGTGAGTCGGCTGCAGTTCCGGTGCGCTCCGCAGGAGGCCATTTAAAAGAGGTCGGCATAATGTCAAAAAAACGATAACTTTTTGTACTTTTTTGTTATTTTGTACATCGTACCCTATATTTGAACATATTCGTTTCTCGCGCTTTTCTATGGTACCCTACTGTATTTTTATCCGAGTCGATGTCAGTCACTTCTGGGTCCTTAACTATAGAAATCCCCATAGGCGAAAAACTGTGTTCTGCTACCTTGTACGGGTTACACCGATATCGATAACAGCAGGACAAATAACATCGATCAGGCTGTCACAGTGTTTGGAAGATAAACACAGCAGATATGTAAACCACATGCACAGGTCATCATACGTACGCATCATAATGTCATTCTTTGAGCCGTCCTAAAAGAGGGCAAACAAATGTCGGCGTACTTCACAGGGGGGAAAAACAAACAAATAAGAATCCGGAAGCTCTTTCCGGAAACGGAAACCTCTTTTGTTAAAATTATGCGGGGGTCAGCTGTCCTAAGGTGTTATATATTAAAAGCAGCTCCTTCGCCCTCACCACAAACAGTGAACTTGCAAACATGGCGGGTACGGGTACCCCGGGTACAGCTCGCGTTCTGACTGGGACCTGCCTTCTGTTCATGGCAGTGGTAGCAGGATCTGAGGTAATATAAAAACCTCTCCTTTCGTCATTTAAACTTAACAGCCTGTTTCGTTTTTTTTTTTTAAATTACATCTCGATACTAATGTACAGCGAACAACTTCATCGTGGGTACAGTACGCAGCTAGAAAATGAGGAAATATATGCCGTAAATTGCAAAACAAAAAGGAAAACGATACTAATGTCGCAGAATGCCAGAATCAATTCCTAAAGGGAAAGAAGAAAATGTGAGGAAATGAAAATGAGAAGTCAATTATTCGCCAGATAATACTCTCATACATTTGTTCATAATGAAGGCAACTTTTGACAAACTTTTTCTTCATTCGCACGCTCGCATTAGTTTTGGGCTTCCCAGAGGATGTCATCCATATAATCAAATCATCATGGCCTAATTATTCTTAAAAAAATTGCACGTAACGTTTTGGTACAGGTGTCCGGGCACCGTAACACCAACTATGAACCCAGCGGCTCGGAGGACAGGTCCGGCCGCTGTGACTGTGCCGGTGTCATGGCGCCCTCTCCTGCCGCCTGTTCAGACGACACCAAGTACCAGCTGATAACACACCTACAGCACGACGTGGGCAACCTCACCTGTCTCGTACAGGACGTGGCTGATAAGTGATGGGATATTTATCTCTTTATCAAATGCTAAAATAGGTTATAAAATTATAAGTTACCGAATATTATATCATATTGAAGCGCAACGACTGATCGATATATTGTCACTTTTTATGCTTTTCTTTTATGCTGAGGTCACATTTCCAAGCCAGGGCCCGGCCAGGCAGTTTTCGTGAACGAAAAGTATGATATAAAAGACAACAAAACACATTTAACCCTACCTAGACCGGGCTTTTTTTGACATGGGGGGACCGGGGGGGGGCTCTTTTGACCCCCCCTAAGAACTCGCGAACGGTATGTCGTATGACCACCAAATTTTCAGAGAATGGTGTACTAGTGAAAATTTATATCTACAATTTTTATGTCGTTATGACGTAATATGACGTCATTATGACGTCATTAATGTGATTTTATTGGCCAAAACCGTCTAAATAGGTTTTTCCCTGAAAATCTCCCTGGTATACAACATAACTTTACCAAAAGTGTTTATGACAGAATATTAGTGTGTACTAAGTCTTATGTTGCCCATAGCAACACCGGTGACGTCATAAAATGACGTCATGCATATTTAAGATATCCGCCATCTTGGATCATCAATCTTGAATTTTCAAAAATAGTTTTTTTTCATGATAAAGCCTAAAATACATTGTAAACATACTAAACACCTTCATTCAAACCTTTTTTGTAAAAAGAAATGGAAGTATTGATGAAATTTTAATGAAAATAACCCGTATATACCTGATCTAATGATATGGTCCGCCATCTTGGATTTTGGCCAATGACGTCATCAAATTAGCATAAATTATGCATATTTAATGATAAAATTTACATAAAATTATATGGGATGTTATTAATATTAGAAACCATGAGTAACTTGACATAAAACCCATAAAATTCTATTGTTTAAACAAAAAGTACTAAATTTAGCAAAAAATGCCTGTCAGAAACCCGTTGCCATGGCAACACAAAAAATCATTATCTTATTCCAATGATAGAGAATTGTTGCCAACAATATTTTAGGAAAAGTCACCAAGTTTGGTCGTTCTACGGCTAGCCGTTCAGACGCTAGGTGACATCAAAGTTGCCGCGGGCACCCCCCCCCCCCGGTCTAGGTAGGGTTAAATTATTTGCATCAATTGATCATGAGCAATATCTGTGCATATTCGCGATATGAATTGTTTATTTTTCGTTAACGTAAACAGCCCGGTCGGGCCCCGGCTTGTAAATGTGACCTCAGCATTATGTACAGTAACCAGGTGGTTATAATCAGTCTGTGGCACAGCAATGTGTTTTGGAGAAACTAAAAAAAATCTTGTCTTTTCAAGACTGTTATTCGTTGTATATGTGTCCGTACAAGTATCTTTCTAGAGAGAACATTTTATTGTTATACTTAAAAGTTTTACTGGCTGTATTAGCGATGTCTTGGTTTGAGCCAATTTTAGCAAAGTACGCTGACGAAGTAGACAATATTTCTTCCTCAGCGACCAAAGGAAAACCGTACTGTATGACATTTTCTTTCTACACATTACTTTAATTTTAATCGACTGACAAACATATTTGTGCCTTGAATGCTTATATCAACTTATTCATAAATGTTCTGTCTTGCAGGACGTCCAGTGCTGTTGACATCCAGTCGGTGATTTCTGACATCCACAATCTGACCGCTAAGCTGGCTGTGCTGGAGACTAACAGAGAACTACTCCTGACCGGGTTCTTCAACGACATCAGGAACGACATTCTGGGTCTGGCTGCGTTACTGGCACAGTTACACCAGGACAGGTACGAACAAGAACATTACCTTTACTCATGATGAGAAATAAACTGTTCTCCAACTCAAAGAAATTGACTCACCGGAATTTTCGACCGAATCTGTAGACACAGACAAGTGCTGGAGGCACATGATTTTTAATGCCTTTACACCACTTGCGCACTTGGGCTAGAACGCTGATGAAGACTCTGATGAAGAGTTTGGTCAAAAATTCTAGTAAGTTAATGTTTTTAAGTCAGTTAATTCTCATTTTGTAATTTACCAAAATTTGATATCATTTCTTAATAAGTTCAATAGAATTTCAATGCAAATGAGAACATTTCCGTTCAGTCGCATGGCAGCTTCTGACCTTTAAGTTTAGTGGTATTCTAATTTTAATTACATTTTTTTTTATAAAAGAGCCGAGCCATTAAAATCAACACAAGTCAGTCTCAACGACTTCGAAGCTGATTTCACGATGTTTGAAGTTTGAAAATTCTCTTTACCACGAATTTTTTTGTCAGCGCGGACGCCATGTTGGTTCAGGTGTACCACCAGCAGCTGACAGGCCTGGCGAACATCCTGCAGCAGCTGCAGGGTGAGCAGAGCAACGTGGCGCAGCTGCAGATGCAGGTGGACCAGCTGACACAAGACCTGCAGACGTGCAACAAGTCACTGTACGCACCAGGTGAGATATAGGTGATACTTTCATTCAGAAATTATTATATTACCTGGTCAGGTTGTTGTGAATCTACTCTGGGTTTTGAAACACAGCTGTCAGCCATGTTTGTTTACATTCGGGTAGTTATAAGAGCCTTGTGTGGACTGTTTTAGTGCCATAGACGTTAAAAATGAGACAACTGCACACGACTGTTGAAAGGCGGGAAGTAAGTTACAATCACGCTAAGATTTTCAAATTAAAATATTTCTTCAATTTTTAAAATGTTACATATCGCCCCTTTACTGTCTACTCGTACACGTTTAAATATTTCAGTATGTACATTAAATGTGAAGCGAGGGGGTGGGGTCTCTGTGGCGTGAGAAGGATAGTTGTACGAACATATGTGCAAATACTATTGAACGATGACTATTACACTAAACACATACACACACACATTCGAGAAGTCGGAATATCTCTTTTAAAGCGTCTTCTGGGTCAAATTTTACGTCATCTGACTGAATTTGAACGTGTTTTTGTTTTTAATACGAAGAAGAACACTTTACATGTGTATAGAAAGGAGCTTGATGAATCTATAGCGTTATTAAACTAGAGGAGTAACATTTGCAAAGCAAATGCATAATATTTACCTTCGAACATGGTCTGCCCTGTTAATTCTTATACATGTAACGTGACTACGAGTATATGGTGGCAGGAGTAGATCAGACCATGAAATTGCAACATTATGTAACCCAACACCAGTCACCATGGTGGCAGACGTCAACAAATCATGTCGTTGGCCAGGTCGACGTCAGAGGTTAGTGTTTGGAACAGAAGAGGAGGAGGAAGAAACTGAGTAAAAACAATATGTTTTGTAAAACTAAAGTGGCCATCTATGACTCTAGTATTCCATATACAAAAATGCAGTATGCTCAACACTACCGTTCAAATCAAATCCCAATCATCACATACATTCCAGATGTTACCGACACCTGGCAGCCGTACGACTTCTCGTATGACGACAGCTGCACCACCTGCCACGGTGATCGATACGTCAAGTCCACTGGCTACACCTTCGAGGGCAAACCGCTCGTGGTCGGCGCCGTCCTGTGTTCGCCCACGCGCTACAAGATCCTCCTGAGCGACGACCTGACCGGGACGTTCCGTAACATCGCAGACGGCAGCGGGAGCGGGCAGGATCACTGCGAACTGGCGGGCGCGGCGGAGGATGCGACCGTCAGGGTTGACGGCTTCTTCGGGAGTTGCTACGGGGAAGGTTAGTGCATCCTATAGCACGAAACCGTGCAATTTTGACTTGTCTTACAATCATTTGTATTATTTTACAGTCTATGTCGTAGTATACAATGGAGGGCTTGTGACTTGTTTGCAGATATGTAGAGCCTAGATAATTAGCTATACCGATATGTATGTTGCGTTCTCTCTGCTTCCTGGCTTTTGCAAGGAAACATGTCGACAGATTAGGAGAGTGCTTGGCCTTCGTTTTTAAGGTGCAGGTCCAGAAATTTGTTATAAGAATAGATTTTCACCTGTTCAGATGAAACGATTTACACATTTATTGCACTTTTTTGTCTCAGCGTGCTGTGTATCTCTTACTCCGTCTTATATGCATTTTTTCAGGTTTCCGGCGGTCAGATCGAGGTGAGAGTTTCACGTACGGTCCTATCGGAGCTGGGCGCAGCGCCTACTTCTATGGGAAATGGTACGAATGCGGCGTGACTATTCCGTGATCAGAAATGGAAAGGCCAACATGGCCTCAAATTTATGGAAAGAACTTACATTAAACATTTGTTTGTTCAAAAAAGAAGGATTGTTTTGTGTAATATTTTATACACATATAGTTTGATATTGTTCATTGCAGTTTAGACGTACTACAGGAGAGCGTTGACATTATAGTACTGTGCCTGGTAACCAGTTAATATGGTATCTTTATTTCAGGTCTTGTATTTATAGTAGATTTCTTATTTCATGTTTGTCTCCACGTTTGTATATGTGGTTTATCTAATACCAGTTAACACTACCTTGAAAGAAAGAAAGAAAGAAAGAAAGAAAGAAAGAAAGAAAGAAAGAAAGAAAGAAAGAAAGAAAGAAAGATAGATAGAAAGAAAGAAAGAAAGAAAGACATACTGTTCATGCCAGTCCTTCCAAAGTAACGTACGATGTTGCGCAAGGTGTAAGTATGTGGTTTGCACGCAACGTCTGACCGTGAACGGTTGAACATAGGCATCACGCAGTTGCGCGTACGGCGGGTTGTGACCGAGGCTTAAATACGTCGTTGTACCAGGGTACCAAATAAGCCTGGACATAAGGCAATAAGTGAGTGGCTTTGTGTGTATGCGCAAGCGTGTAACTAGCATATTTTGCACGATCCTTGAAAATGCAAAATGACTACACCAATACTTATTCATTCTCCCTAGTATCATATGAGGTCGCAGTGTAGGATCTCCATATAAGGTGTTGTAAATGGCTACTTAAGACGAAGCCGTATGAGACTAATTAAGAAAACGTGTGTACAAACATGTGACGGAATATAACATGCTACGTTTGCCTCCTACATGCTGTCAACATGCTGGCA
>NW_017803491.1:2878661-2897127 GCF_001625305.1 Branchiostoma belcheri | reverse complement strand
TTCGTTTGTGTCAGATGACGGCCTATTAAGAGCACACATCTCCGCATCTTTGAAGAGACCGCGGAGAGGTGAGCTGTGAGCGTGGAAACGGAGAGAGATCCCCTCCCACTGCGCGTTTACCGTAAATACAGTCATGTACAGGTAGTCTCAGCAAGGAAAACTGGAGCATATTCTAATACAAAAAGCATCTGAAACACCAAACGACATGTTGCGGCGTACATAAATCTTTCCTCACTCACACGACTGCCATCATTTTAAAATCTCTTGATGTCATTGTAGTCATTTCATAATTTTTTTCGGGGCGAGTATGAAAGAATAGGGAGCAAATAGCAAAGATGTAAAGAAGATAGATACAAATTAACGTAAGCATCCTTGCCATTTAAACGCGACTGTTTGAAAAAGAAGCGTGTCTAACACACAGCGCAGCATCAAACCGCTGTTTCCGCCATAATGCCTTTCCCTCAGCCGATTAATCAGACGATCTACCCCTTGAAGGACGAATACGCACTTCGGTTGCTAAGCAACGATCTGCTCGTCCCAGGGAATTGCTAACTGCGGGGAATGCGGACAGAAAAAAAGCAACAAGGCTTAGCTCCTCGTAAAAATGAGCTCATCAATCTTTCCTTAGATTTTGATAGAATTAGTCTGTGGCGCAATACGTATTATTTGGCCGGGTGTATGTATAGAATTCAGATAATACATGCTATGGTGAGAATAAGATAACACCAAGAATGTGACGTGTTTTACCGTAGTAGATGTTTGGAATCTGACGTGCAATGATTTATTGTCATGTCAGTACTGTACATGAAAGACACATGAATGACAAGGATCTTCAAAGCATCTAAAGCATCTAATGTAACTGGCATCTGAATACTCCAGACGAAATGGTTAGGGAATGACTATGACAAAATAAAGATTTACTGGTGTTTAAACAAGAACTAGTGGGGTTTGAATATAACAAGCGCTCAAACCTTCAAAAATCGATGAAACGAAAAAGAAAAGCCACATTGAATTTCTGCGTGCCAATCTTCAAGGCAGGACAAAGTAACCATTGGAACACATTTTTACAGATTTGGGCAAAATAAAATGCTCATAATGCGTGATACCTTACTTTGCTCTATGATATATAAAAAGTCGTATTTACCCTGGGATAATACTAAATGGAGTTTTGGCTATAGATAAGGACAAATTACAAAAAAAGTAAACGGCTTGTCGTGCTGCGTGTCACACAATACGATTAAATTATGAAAAGCAAGTGTATTTTGTCGTCAAGTGTTTTGGCCGTCTGGTTTTGACAAGTACGACAGAAATGCTTCTGATTGGTCCATCTGTGTGTGGCAGTTACGGGACCATTTTGACGGTTGGGGACCTCATATTTGAGGTCATGGTAAAATTGCACAATAATCAACAGCATTCATACAAAAAAATGTAAATACAGCCAACTTTATTTTTTCGAAACTAGACAGGTGGAAGAAAAATAAATTCTTACAAAAACCTTTCATTTTATTTCTTTATTTGTATAGATACTGACAAAAATATAAGGTTTGTCATCAGTAAAACTGAGTTTTAAACAGTCATAGCTGTAAACTAATGATTTATGAATTTCCGTTCAATCCGAAGCATTTACACCAAGGCCACGCTTAACAAAATCATTATACCTTTGGTGTACATATGCATTTGCTGATTTTAAAATGGCCCTAGAACGGCCGGGCGTGAATGGGCTCAGTAATCTACCTGTGATAGCGACTAGCGCATTTCAGCGGCGGGCCGACATTTAGTGTACAATAAGGGAACAGCGCATTACACGGCTTTTCTGAAGAACGAGATCCTTTTGGTTTTGGGCCGAGTGAACTCAAACACTTGTTGGACAGATGGTCTAACATCAAAAACGTTACGTCTACATAGTGTAACATCTGTATATCCACATAGTATTATATATCTACAAAGTCTAACATCGATATATCTACATAATTTAACATCTATACATCTATAAAGTGTAATAGTCTAACATTTACATAATTACATAGTCTAACGTCTATATAGATCTATACATCGTCTAACATTTAGGCATCTACATAGTCTAACATCTAGACATCTACATGTTCTAACATAGGTAGCTGCCCCGTTCCTTGGGGAATCTGAAAATATGATAAGCAAGCCTGGGAATTTTGACAGCTGTGCGATACAAAAGGGCCTATGAGAATATAGATCCTCCAGGGCTAGACATGTAGCAGGTATCCTGAAAGATTGGCAGCACTGTAGCTGTAGCTGATATTCACTGGGTCGAACCCTACATACTAGTATGCTTGGAAATCTTATTTCAACACTTTGTTTTTCGATGTAATCACAGGTAAATTTTGATGTTGAATTTTCAAGCAGGTAGTGACAGAACCAACCGCCGACAAAAATCGTGAGTTTTGTACGACGCACGCACGTATACACTCAGACAGTGAATGCGCTCAGTTAGCGTTTCTACGACAATCGTACAACGTATTGTGCGCTTGTATGTGACCAAGCTCTTGCCGTCAAACATCGCACGAACTTTGTGCGGCCTGTTTCTCCTCCTGGAACCACGATGTTCCCCGTGGCGCCAATCCTGTCAAATTTGCTAATGGAACTGAAAAGGACAGCTTTAATTGGGAGGTTAACCGCGTGGCTGGCAGAGGGAGACAGACAGCTCTCAGCGGGGAACTGTTGATCTACATCTTCTAGTGTAGAAGGAGTGGGTGGTGTATTGTGATAACGTGAACTGAACGTCTACATACATGTATTTCAGTTACCATTATGGTACCTGGGCCATACATTACCAAGAGCTGCGAGTCTACAAAAAGACTGGAGCCAAGGGAGGGTTTTCTCCGTAGGAGTAATAGCACTCTGGAATGATGGTGCTGATGATGGTTTATCTCTGTGAAGAGAATAGCTCAAACATTTTTAAAATGTTTCCTTAGTAGGTAAACTTGACTCTTACCTCATCGCTTTTTGTCGAGTCCGTCCGGTTACAGACGTTGTACGATTGCCGTACGATTGCAAACTGGGGACATCCTTGGGACATACAGTCGTGCAGTTGTCTTAACAAGTTTGTAACAAGATCCTTGTCAACGGTAAACCCGTTGGTTCTGTCACAACCTTCCCAAAAACAATTCTATGTTCTCAAAATCTCGCGCGTACGGTATGTTAAACTTGTTCGACGTAAGCTTGCGTATCTTTGATCTGTATCTTCGTGAAACTCGCTGCTTCAGGGAACGAGGTCTGAGATAGTGTCATGAGACGTGTTTTCGTGGCGATCAAGATGAAATCAGCCAAACGTTACAAACATCTAAGAGACGCCATGCATGTTCCGCCCGAACGACGCGATTTCAAAGATTATATCTCACCAACGGCGTCTCTACAGAGTTGTTTGATTGTCAGATTTGGCAGAATTTCGAGTCAATGACGCTGAAAATGAAACATTAACATTTCAGACTCCCAGATAGATTTTAATCGTAAGGTGAAATATATGTTAGATTATTTCACAAATCAAATATGAAGAAGTCTTTCTGATGGTACTTTTGAATCGACATCCTATCTTATCTACCCATCTAGAGTGGGCTACATTGTACCATTTACGTAGATATAATGACACGAGTGCGGCCTATCACAGCAAAACCCTTCAACGGCTCCATCTTTTATCAGCATGAAAGACATGACCCCACAGAACTTCACTTCATCCCGCCCACGAATCGCCTGATATTCTTCAGGGATCTTATCAGTGAAAAACACTCTCAGTCGCCCAGAAGGCTGACTGGAAACGTTTGCTGTTTTGTATTTCGGGGCGGTCTTTTGGCAGCGGTGAACGTGACAAAACGGAACAGACCTGCTTTATCGCCTGTTTTATCCAGTACCGTCTTTTATCCAGAACCGTACTCAGGCATTGTTCTAAATAGTTTACGTTACGTGTATCCAGAACCGTGCCTGGGTCAAATCTACGTTCTTGGATACGCGGAGACTATCCAGAACAGTGCCTGATCCAAAACCCTCACCCATGGAACTAGATAGGCACAGTTCTAGATACAATACCGCCCGATGCGCTGCAGCCGTCTGCATCTAAAACTTGTTTTTCATGGAAGGTACGATTGACTGAGCCTGCCTATACAGCTATAGTACAAAAGGGTAATTATGGCAAGCCCGCAGCTGCAAACATAAAACGCGCAGACGGAAATGTTATAACGGTTTCATCAGAGGAGCAGGCAATAACTCAGATAGAGTTCTAAAGGCTCGGTCTACAAAGGGGTTGCCTGTCAGTTTCAATCACTGTTCGTTTGATCATGAATGATGTGGAATTGAGTATTTGTGTGAACGTTTTTTACAGCATTACACATGGTAAAAAGCCCTCTCAATGCCAATGATATATTCTCCATTTTTGTGTCAGGAAACTGGTTCAAATAACTCCCGCAATATTTTATGAACTACAGATACAATGCGGTAAACGTTTTGTCAGAAAAATAATTGCAAACAGAAAATAAATGATGTGCCACTGTTATGCCTGTTACCCTAATTCCGATGGCTAACGTTCTAAATCTAAACTTATTAGTAAAACGTTTAACTTTATTCCAACACACAATTTACAGAGAGATCAAATTTTCAGCGACCACTGTCGCTTTCATCGGAATGATTAATGACCAATCACTGAAAATTTGATATGTCTGTAAATTGTGTGTGTTGGAATAAAGTTCAACGTTTTACTATGATTATAACCAATATAGATGAACTTTCATGATAAATCTAAACTAGTTGCGTTGGAAAAATACCAAAAATCCAACTTTTTTCTCTAAAGTGTTTGGGTTCTGTGGGTTTATTGTATAGCGGTGTAGTTTTCATCGGTAAAAGTGGAGACTTCTTTAACTAACCCGCTTCTTTCGCAATGATTAAGGGAATACTAAAGTACTTAAAGATTCAAAGTACGTACAACGTTTGAATAGACTGTTGTTAAAACGTACAGAAGGAGAGACGCAGGTGCTTCTTAAGAAACAACCATAACGAGCTACACCTCGGGAATAAACATCGCCGTACGTCCTCGCGGGTCTGCTAGTTCGCTTAGAGTTATCTTTAAATTAGTCCTTAGGGAACAAATCACTTCTTACCGAGCATGTATGGCATATTCACAGCATGAACATTAGCAGATATATATGAGAAATTTCCCGAAATGCGTAAATTGTTATCAAACGCAAAGAAATGCTTGTAATATTCCGTGAAGGCGGCTGAAAGATACATCTGTCATTACCTTTCCGTAAATGCATATGCATAATTTGCTTATTATTATCAACAACAAAAATATCAATCAGATTTATATATTAATGGAAAGGTACAACACAAAGCATCTGACGCTGAAGCTGCGGTAACCACGATCCTAATTCACGGGATAAAAGCGCCGTTCTATGTGGGTGAAAGGGGACAAATTGGCGCATTGAAAGGCCAATCAGGCTGTAGAGGTTATCAGACGGCGTGGGTTGAATTAAAGCGCCGAGCTGACGCTAATGCGCGGTGACAGGTCCACGTGCCGTGCGGCGTCAGGCCACCCTAAGGCCACACCAATTTAATTTGTTGGTTCTCGGATTTTTTCAGAAAAAATATGAAGCGACAGGGCGAAAAAAAAAACAGGTCTAGGCATCCTATTATAGGCTTAAATGCTACAAAATGAGCCATGAAGTCAACACAAAAGGCTGGGTTAAAATTTAAACATTGAATTTTGAACTTTTAATCAAACCACTGCAATGATAGATGGGAAAACTGTAACAACTAGGAAGAAAAAGGACTTTCCTCAACTGTTGGGGGGCAAAACATGAGCATTTTTCAGTTGATTCAGGACCAGAATCAATTTTTTTTTTTGCAAATCAGAAAAAAACGAAGAGGCGAATCCGAGAACCAACAAATTAAATTGGTGTGGCCTAAGGACATTTTATGTACAGCATCCACACACGTAGCGGCTGTAGCCTGTGTTACACAAGCTCGCGGTTTGGTCAGGCTAGCATAGGTTGTATTTATGTTTACCTTCGCAAAAGGAAAACACTGTTTTTGCCCTGTTTTTCTTCCTCTTCTTCTTCTTCTTCAAACAAATAGGGTCAATAACCTGAACCAGCCGTCTGTCACCATGGTAATTTGTGTTGGGTTACATCATGTTGCAATTTTATAGCAGGAGGGATTTGGACTCATGTTACCATATATATGAGTAGGTTTGAGTAAGTATAAATAACATAGCAGACCATGTGAAGGTAACCATTATGCCCTTTCATCGAGGGTCAATTTATATCGAAGACACTGTTACACGCCTCCACAGGCTGTACATGTGTCTTGCTTCAAGTTCTTCGATTACCCTCATGGCGTTCTATTAAATTACTCTATTAAATGCCTGCTATTCGTTCCAGGGTGATTTCATGAGAATGATTATCGATTCTGCTGTGAATAAAAGATGATCATGTGAAGATTTTCACTTTATCAGTGTAGAGATGAAATCTAACCAGTAGTCCCTACATTTCCTCACTACATATTGTAGATTATATATTTGCAATATATCAATTTAAACTCACGTTTTTATCGCAACAGGCCAGGGTACGTGCAGGGTGGCACATTTTTTTATTTATTTTTTTATTTGCAAATTCAACAAGGACAATACAAGACAAGGTGGTGAGGTACTCTAGCTATAGCTAATTTTAGCCTCACCACCAAACATAGAATACAATTACAATACATAACAAAAAACAGAGAACAGCAAGTGGGTGGGATGGGTCGTTAAATAGTACAAAGAAATGTTTAGTAGGCTATATAATAAATCAGTCGAGTACAAACCGTTTGGTGTCAACAATATAAGTTTGAGTGGTTAGCAAGATATTACAGTTTGTATCATAGTATAAATCAGGTAATCCTCTAAGTAAAATATCACATAACAATTGTTCAGACATATTGAAAACATCAAAATCAAAGCCTACCACATTCTGGAGATTGCTGAGTAGGGTGACTCTTTGTTGATTATATAAAGGGCAGTGTAAAAGAAAATGTATGACACTCTCACAACGAGACCCGCAGATACAAGCAGCACTAGGGGCTAAATTTCTTAAGAATAAGCTGTGGTTAAGACTACAGGTCCCGATGCGGAGACGCGTGAGTAATGCGCAGATGTACCTGGGGCCGATGCTAAAATGTCGGTAAAAAGGGGTGGCACATTGATAGCACATAAACTAGTATGGAGCTCGCAAATAAACGAAGGCTTGTCTAAATTGAACAATAAAATATCTGTTAATAGCATCAACACTCATCATCGTTTAGTATTCCATTAAACCTAATAGTGGATGCATTAAGAAAACGTGTATTCCTTGGATGAATGATTATTAATGATCGTCAGCAGTTCCGTTGTTGAATACAAATGAAATCATCAACACGAAGAAGCACATTGTAGCATTCTGAATTCTGAGTGCGTATTTCTGTAACTGTATAGCCTGTATAACACACAAATTATTTATAGCTCCCACGGCTCTAAATGTCTCGCTTTAAGCTTTAGTCCTTTTTTTCTGAATCAGCCTTTTACTGTTGGGGCGTCTACACGATACAGAGATGACCCAAAGGTAACATGATAGGTTACCCTTCACATTGACATGCATTTTGTCGTGTCAGGCGTGGGACGCATTAAAGGGAGACATTTCGACAGTCTTCGTGACTTGGATCATGAATATGGCCATGTAGAGATGTCACAGCCCCGTGTTTTCTTATACAAACCATTCGACACAAACTAAAACATAAAGGTTAACGTTGAACAATTCAGCTAGCGGGTAGTGGATCTGTCAAAGTTGACGCTTGCTGACACTTGTGTCCATTCTGGCATTCATGCGCGTCGTTCATTTAAGTCACAGACGTCTGTCGGTCAAAAGATACAAGCCTTTCAGAATACAGGATCCAACAATATGGAGGAATGAATAGGGGGATTTAACCTACTATTAGTAGTCAGCATTGCTTGCCAGAGCTCTTTGCGTGCATTCTGACGTTATGTCCGTGCTGAGGAATACAATATCAAGTATTCCACTCCCATAAAGCCAATATTCTAGTCATTTATCTACATACTAAGTTGAAACCACACTATCCCAATGTATATTGACCATCTTGGAGCAAAATTTCCCAAAATTCTGACTGTAAACGGTCACTGGAAGGGCTGTTGGCTGATTTTAAGTGTACCACCCAGAAAATAAAGGACTCATCTTTTGGGCTTTTTTCTACAGTTGTAAAAGCCCAAAGTAAGAAATATTGACTCAAAAGTGCTAATTTGAAGCAGTATGTGTCAATATAACAAAGATGTCCTTATTCAGAATATTTCCAGTTTTGCTGCCCTGAAATCACATTGGATGCCTTTAAGGAGAAATTGAATTATCGATTCAATCTGTAACACAACACGACTCCAGCGACTTCAGCACCAGGGACAGGGAAAGCCTGTGCGATTCGGTGACATTTTGATACACGAGTGGTCGCTCTGTCTAACGTTAACGTCATTCGGTATGAAAGAACGGTCGCTTGGGAAAACTTACTCTCTATCTGACCGTGCTCCTCCTGACTTTTACACGAACGTCATTCATCAGACATGTACATTCGCTTCAAGAGAATCCATGCAGACGCTTGGGCCATGTTGATTTGATTATATGGATGACGCATGAATTTTCGTCCGTTTCTAAAAAAAAAGTTTTCAACCATACTATTACTGTAAATCACACAAGGCGCCTGCAAAATGAGCAAATATATGCCGTAAATTGCAAAAAAAAATATTGAAAATCAATACTAATGTGGTAGAATTACAACAACGATTCCAAAGGAAAAGACGAAAATGCGAAGAAATGAAAACGAAGAGTCCATTCATTATTCACCATACCATACCATGTATATTTGTTCAACCTTCATGACCACTTGGATTAATTTTCATAATGAAGGCAACTTTGTTTTGCCAAACTTCTTTTATTCGCACGATCGCATCAGTTTTGGGGCTCCCAGAGGATGTCATCTATATAATCAAATCAACATGGCCTTACCGCTACTACAGTCTTATTATTGTATGTTTTATGTCAATAGTTTGACCAAAGGGCTGACAGGAACGACCAGTATGTCCGAGCCAGGCAAACCGAAGCTGACGTACTTCAACGGCCGCGGCCAGGCCGAGAGCGTCCGGCTGATGCTGGCGGCGGCCGGGATAGAGGTGGGTTCACTGGAAGTAGTAAGGTTCACCGCAAATACGACATGGTGACAACCGTTCTCCTAAAGATCAAACCATTCAAATAGAGCGTTTTCCAATCGTGACACAAAAACAGTGCTTTCATCATTTTGCTTGTTTTCCTTGAAGCCATTTTCAGAACCATTTCTTCATATTTTCACAAATTATTCTTATCAATTACCTAGAGCAACAAGCTTTATACGATATTCAGGGCCTTTGTTTTGTCGAAGACAAGCTTCAAAAATGTTTTAAGATGCTTTCAGTTCCGTTCTGACGGATTTCTCACATATAACGATATTTTTGTGTTACACTTAAATTCTGTGTCAGTTGCTTGAAGTTTGGTCTAGAGCCAAGAAATAAAGAAGAGCTATAGATTAAAAAACGTTTACTGTCTCGAAATGACAAATGGTTGCGAGTTGATGGTGTATGGATATGTAGATTGTAATCGCTCACGACCTCTAAATGTCTTGAGTGGCAATGCTTCAATTACTAAGAAACCGGCGATGGAATACCCACGGAGTAAATGAGTGTTATTTGCCGTATGTAGGTCACGGTACTCAAGTGCCAAAACACAAATCCTTTAGTAATTAACTGAGATATGTGACCAGAATCCGTCTAGTAGGGGAATTTGCAGAGATAGCGACAAAAACGTCAAGTTTCTCATTGTAGAGGTAGAATCAACCATAACTGATTCAAGATACAGGATCGAATAGTTATTATATCATCCAAAACCACACGTTTGTTACAATTTAGAGTGTCTTCCTTTTCTATTTCAGTTCGACGAGATATACGTTGAAACAAAAGAAGAGCTAGAAAAGCTGCGAGAAAGTAAGTACGGTTCTGTGTATCATGTATTGTACGTGTATCGTGCTGGTGTTCCATCAACCGTCTCTAAAATCAGAGACGTTGGGTGATACAGACTTCCTTTGACTTATTACTGGTGTTACGTTTTATGTCACGTGCCTGTCACATGTTATGCCACGTGCCGATCACGTGTTATACCATGTGTTTGTCACGTGTTTGGTCACGTGCCGTAAGCAAGGAGTCATTCTTCCCTTGACGAAGCCTGTGCTGAGAGTCAATACTCTGAAGTAAGTCTCTGTTTTTCTTTGTATTGGAAGAAATTTTTATTTTCTAAAAAAAAGGTTTTTGACTTTGGTAACATTTTACCATGATTGCAGGTGGAGACCTGTTGTTTCTTCAACTGCCTCTGCTGGAGATTAACGGGGTGAAGTTGGTCCAGGTGGGGGCCATCGTCCGCCATGTTGCCAGACGCGCTGCTCTTTATGGCAAGAACAACGTGGAGTCCGCCAAGTAAGTGAATCTGTAGGATAAGAACTTGGGACGGGTGCTTTCCTTGGTGCTGAATATGTTATTGTAATATGGTGTTTTCCGTTACGTTGGTAAAGTTTAGACATCCAGGTAAATTGTATTTACAGTAAGATAAAACTCTACAGCTGGACAAACTATAAGTTTACTTTATCCGGATGTGAAGTTTTATATATATGCCTTGTTTCATTCCCGAAGTGTAGCATTTACCGTATTTAGTACATGATTTCGTTGACAGGACTGCGTTCCTTTGTTTCCTAGGTGTGACATGTTGGCCGAGGGCGCGCGAGACTTTAACGAGATCTTTAACGCCCTGCCCTTCGCACCAGACCGCTCGGCAGCCGAGGATGAGATCCAGGACAACGTGCTGCCCAGATGGCTGCCTATATTCGAGCAGGTCAATCTAGGTCTTTTCTTAATTCCGGGCACAGAAGCGTTGTTTTGGGTAGCTGAGCTGTTGGTTTGTTCAACTGTTTGTCCGGAAAGGTGAGGTTGACAGTCTTTGGGTAGCGGCAGATTGACAGGCAGAATGAGAGGAGGTCAAAAGTCTCAGAATCTGGACGGGAACCAGTATTCCAGGACGACATAGGAGAATTCAGGAAGTCGAATTTTGAAGACTTTCCGGAAGCCTAAGACCTATTTCTTGTGAGTTTTTGGACCTTTCAATCCAGCACCATGTTAACTGTAGGGTATTCGTTGCTTTTCACCAATCACACCACAGATTGGGCCGATTTTAAGCCAAACCCAACGCATTTGACAACAGCAGGCCAGCAGGCAGGGTAGCTATGGCGTCACTGGTACCTGGAGGCTACCATTACTAAAGTAGCTTTATAGGAGCAGCATGCAACATGTCATATTGTGTACTTCTGTCCCAAAGGGAAGTGCCGTAAGCTTCCATGCGTCGGCATGGGACTTTACACGTGTGGGTTTTTAGCATGAGACTAAGCAACGAAGCGCACGTCAGGGCATGTTGAATGTTATACAGTGTTTGCCGTAACTCTTCCAGGCACTAGAAGACAACGGAACGGGTTTCCTGGTCGGCACGGGCATGACGTTTGCTGATGTAGCCTTGTTGGAACCGCTTCTCACCATCTCGGAGTTGTATCCCTACGCGCTGGAGGACTATTCCAAGTTGGAGGTGGGGCCCAAACACTTTTGTTTCTATTTGTGATTTCTTTGTTGCATGCAAGTTCGTAAAGCTCTTTTAACTTGAATTTTGGTTAATGACATGAAATGATAACGTGTCTTGACTAATACTCTGTGGTGTGCTTTCAATCTATTAATTTCTGATTTTCTCAATTTTTTTGTGCAGTAGGTATTTACTTTCATCACAAACGTTGGAGATATTTGTCAATCAAAATGTCTATGGTATATTAGATTGTTATATCGCTAGTTGGACTCAATCGATATAGAAAACTTTGTTGTTTGACAACAATTCTTCAATAAATCTAAGAATACGATCAAGATTGGTGAATATTGTTCCTTCTACCACATCATATCGAGAATTTTTCATGGGATCCATCTCGCTAGAATTTCTCCTCGGTGACCGTTGAGGTTAAGCCGCTTCTCTAGTGCTAGTATTTCACTGTGACATGTGCAGGAGAGGTGAATGCAGTGCTCAACGACTTGGAACGGCTCCCAAGCTAATGGTTGCCCCTGCTTTTTACTGGCCAGAAGTGGTCGTATACAGTCCTCCATTCAAATGGAACGTCCAGCAAAAAGGCCTATCGAGGCGGTAACAGCCTTTCACTGATCCGCCTTTTACGCGTGAGAGCTGGCCTGAACAATCGCCCAAGCAGTTCAATTGTGTTAGGAGCGTCATCGGTCTCACACGTAAAAGGTGGCTGGAAGTTGCTGCCATTATGACAGGAATGGTCCATTTGGAGCTTAGCGCGCGGCGGTGCTAAGTGGTAAAAATCAGAGGCACTTTGTCAGGAGATTACTTTTTCAGATGTTACTTTCGAATGATTTGTTAAAGTGGTTCCAGTGGCCGGGAATTTTGGTACATTAGGAGTACACTGTAATCCCTTACACATACGTACGCAGATAACAATGTGATACATCTAGTTAAATCAGCGATTACTGGCACGTTTTTTCTTTGTGAACGAAACATTTTTGCAAACCGACCTGTTTGTCTTCTATTGAATAGATCAAAACAAAAGATGTTTAGGAACTCCAGGGCTATTTTTTTTTTACAATTTACCGAATGAAGCTGTGTGCTACGCTGTAACGATTTTGCAGTTTAACATAGGCCCTTAACTGCTATACTAAGGCACTAACTAATACCATCACGTTGCTGCGTTTTTACCTTTCAGGACTTTCTAAGCTACATGCGGGAAGTTCCCAACCTGGCCAAATATCTGAACTCCAGTCACCGCAAGCCGCCTGCAGACGACAAATATGTGGAACTAGTGCAGGGCATCCTTTCGTAAGAGCCGACAGAACGCCTGTTTGTAGTGGGACGAATTTCTATCCAAATTTCACGTTAGTCCGTTTCGTATGATGAGTCCTATATTATATAGTTTGCTATCCAGTCAAAAAAGGACTTGTGGTCAGTCAATTCGTGAAGTATTGTGTTCCGATTGTGAATTCAGTGTAGGTACTTTGAATTAGAGCCAAACGTGTTAAACACAGGAACTATCTTGCTGCCTTTGCCATGACTTAATTTTGTTGTAAAAAAAACTCGCTTATGTTGTTTGTTATCAATTGTTGGTGTGTTAATATTCTAATGTATAGAACACAGAAAACTGTTTAGTTTCATCGTTTTAAATATCTGAAAAGAATGGAATATCTGAAAAGATGGCGACGGGACCAGAATGTTTAAACAAAAAGATATACCCCGCTTACGGACCATACAAGATAAAGCACTTACTGGGACGAGAGACACCCGGGCCTCACGAGCAACATTTTAGCAGTTCTGACTAAATTAATACATATCGTAATCTGTTTCTGGGTGGATGTCCATCTGTATTGAAAGCGTTTAAAAACTTCTTAGCCTTATGAAAGATTCTTAGATAGTTATATTTTGTCCAGTGTATGTAAATGTTGCTCTGTGCCTAGCCTAAAATTAAAGTATTCAAGTGTCATTGTGCCAATACGTTGTCTTGAATGTTTCTTTGCTTGTATTTATATACAATATTGATTGTTTTCTGATATAGACATGAGAAAGGGTTGTCATTGAGATATCATTTCATTGAGAAATAGAATGTGTGTAATTTATCGTGTATAGAGAAAAGTCATCAGCTACAGTAGGCCTTAGAACAGGTGCATTGTTAGGCGTGAAATCGCAGACACTGGAGTTCTAAATTTGAGCCGAGAAAACGCCTGAACGCCTGATGCACATTTTCAAGCATCCGCTAGAGGTCCCTGATGTTCTGATGTTGAATATGTAGATTTCTATGGTGCAATAAAAACACAACCATAGATGGCACCAAGGTCCAACTTCGAGGTTCAAGAAGTGAGAGCAGTTGCAGAGGAGCAATATGAGACAAGAGGAATTCGTTTTCACAGAAGAGTTTAATATGTCATCTAACGGTGATACAAAACAAACCTATTACACTTGTATATATACACGAAAATGACAGCTTTTGTAAGAATATAAAAAGCACACATCTCAATCTGTTAAATTGTAATCCTGAATACTATAACATTACAATAACATGTGGCTAACTTAATAATGTCAAATCCATGTGTAGAAACCCCAGTTGAGTTTCAGCAGTTACCGTACACGTACAGTATTTCCAGATGTAATCTTTCAGTAGATCACAAAAACTCCACAATTCAACTCAATCTCTTTTGAATCACGCACATATTAAATGAATATTCAGATAAAGTAATCATAGGCTCATTTGTAGTTTCTTTAGATGCTACTGATCGGGTCTAATCAACGATATACGCATGTTTCCTAGACTTGCCAAAAGTTCTTCTTGACGTCTTTCTCCGCCATGTTTCCGAGGCAGGTGTGGTATCTGTGACGTCATCCTCGGTCAGCCTGACGTCCAGTGCAGATGATCGGGTTGTCTTGTCCTGCTGAGACTGTTCCGGCCCAGCGGCCTGTCTGTCTATAAACTCGGGGCATGTCGTCTGCTCAAAAGTAAAAGCAGACGGGGAAGGCACTTTTGCAGAAGCTATCCTTCCTGAAGCCCTTTTGGGTAGGAAGTCCAAGAGAGACGGTGACGACTCACTTCCTGACCCTGACGTCGGCGACTGTGTGACTTGGACGCCGCCCAAACCCTCTACCGTGGCCCCTGATCTCCACAGACCAATGTGGCCCGTAAAACTCGTTTCCTCAATGCCCAGATCTTCTGACGCCGTCTCCGTAACGAAACAGAAGCGCCTGGAAGCGGCCCTGTTGATCTGCACGGCCTGGTCCCGGCTGCTGTAGCCCACGGTGAAGATGTCGGGGGTGGGGTGGCCGGAGACTTTGCTGCTCCCTGGCGGCGTGGCGGCCGAAGTGCAGCTGATCCTGGTGAAACAACACGGACACATGGTGCGAAACACCAGCTTCCGGTACACCTGCATTAGGGGATCACAGAAATAAGACAGAAAAGTTGGGGTGTCAAAATATCTCATGTTAAGAAAACAGGACGCTACTTTCCCTGTTAAGACATCTATTTGTGTATGTATATATGATTTATGTATGTATGCATGCATGCATGCATGTATGTATGTATGTATACATATACATGTATCTGTCCACATCTCTCTATAAAGTACTGCTTTGTTATTAGAAAATATACTATAACCAACGACTAGCCCCACCTGATTGCACTAGCACATGTATGGATTTGGTTTAGTAAGTAGAATGTTATTATTTAGTTTGTCTTTCTATTCTCCAGCTTAAATTATCCACACGAACGTCATTGTAATTTTTCTATTGATCGTTTCTATCAAGATAGAGGGTGGGAGAGCGATCCATCTATCTACCCCCTACCTACCTCTCACCACGTCACTCTCTCACAGTCTATCATCCAAAAACCATCGTACCTACAAGACCTACCTCGCTCATGAACGCGTATAAGATGGGGTTGAAGGCGCAGTGGGTCTTGGCGATCAAGGCGGCCGCCATGCTGACCTCCACCGGCGGCGGCGGGCCCACCATGGTCCACACACACAGGGCCGTGTAGGGCGTCCAGGACACCAGGTAGAATAGTACCATCAGGATACACCGCTGCGCAGGAGGGAAGGAGGGAAGACATGAATGGATGGATGGATGGATGGATGGATGGATGGATGGATGGATGGATGGATGGATGGATGGATGGATGGATGGATGGATGGATGGATGGATAAATTTATAGGTGAACGAGTGAAAAGCATCTATGTAAATGTATGTCAGCAAACAGGGCATATGCATATTGAAGAACATGTCGATACAAGGCATATTGAAAAACATGTCGAACTGAATTATAGATCTAATCCAAAGGAACTATACAATCCAATACCCTTATAGAGGGGTTGCACTAGATAGCGGTAAGTAGTATGGTGTGTGGTTGCTGACTATTTGTAGTTGGGAGGCCCATGACTCGCATAATTTTTGTGCATTGTTCTAATGCTAGTCCATTGCTGTCTACTCTACCGTCTACCGTCTACCAATACAAAGTGCCTTTTTTACAGCTTTGTTCCTAGCCCTAGCATACATATATATCGGATTAACGTAAGGGTAGGATTGGAGGATTAGGGAAAGGGCTCAAACCTCACCAGGGTGACTCCCATTTCGAAGCTGCGCCGATAACTAGTCCTGATGTCACGGACTTGCCTGAATCGCTGTTTGGAGAACCTTGATTTGGAGAAGATACAACGAATTATTTAATAGCATGGTCAACACTGGTCGTATTCAGGCTGCCAGGACAAAGATCATTGCAGGCGTTTTGATATTTGCTAATTTTTGCCAATATCAGAGTGTGACACGGCCGACACAAGTGAACCGGTGGTTGACTCACTTCCTGATGATTTTGAAGTAGCAGGTTCCCATGATGACGACATTGATGACGTAGCACAGGACGATCAGGCAGATGAGGTACACCAGGTCAGCCACGGTCGTGACCCGGAAGTCAATAGCACAGGACAGACCGAACGGCTCGTACGTGTACCTTGTGAAAAAGAGGGGGAAATTTTATCTTAATTTCAATCCAGTAAAACAGCTTCAAACAAAAAGACTATGGGGTCGTGTGGCGTAGCGGTAGCGTGCTCGATTCGCCCAAGTGGTCCCGGGTTCGAGTCCTGACATGCCACCGATCTTGTGCCCTTGGAAAAGGCACTTTTAATAATAATACACGACTTTCTTGAGTATTGTCTTGTCATGTATTCGTCCCCTTCGTTGGTGGCGGCATAAAATAAGTTGATATAACTTGAGTGTGCTGTCACCGTGTCTAGTCATGAAATGTTGGAGTAAAAAAAAGACTGCAATTTAGAGAATTTTCAACTACCCCTACAGCAGCTCCCTACAGCCTTCCTCAGAATAAGTGACCAACTACTTCAGCCACGTGACATTCTGGGCACGTGACTATCAGCTACTATCACCACTGGTTGTTCACAGGTATGTGGGGACGCCTAGCGGACCAACCTTGCAATGTCGAACAGTGGTGGTACCGCCACGACGATCGCAACCAGCCAGGCCCCGATCACAGCCAAGATTGTCCTGCTCATTGTCAACTTACTGGCTGTAGAGGATAGATCAATAACCGGTTAATGCTGTAGTTTCTACTTTCAATTCAAGACTTCTGGGTAAGCCCCCCCCCCCGTTTTTCATTTTCTTCTAGAGATTTATGATAAAAATGCCACACGTTGCAGCTGTTACAACGTCCTTCAAAGCACGAAAGATGTGATCTATATTGATAAGTATTTTTTTATGATAATTTGGTGGGCAATTGAAATGGAAAGCTAGACACAAATCAAGCAAGGCAAATGGAAGAGGCAGGCTGATTATGTCGTTAATAGTTGCCAGCCAAACCGCCTTTCGTAGATAAAACGTTTTACTAATTTTACATTTGATACAAGTTCACTGATTCGCGCAAGTACGATAAACTGCCCTCATTTGACCTTCAAGTGACGGCAGCTTATCCATTAGCAAGCCTTGCTTGACATGTGCGCCTGGAGACGACCAATTTCATTTTCATATCTTTTGACGCACGCTGACAAGATATACCAAAGCAGCATTCAGGCGTAAAGAGTGTTCATCTGACGCATTTGGTAGTGTTAAACTAGGGTCAAATAAAGACGTGGGTCACGAAAGGATAGAATACTTGTACATGTTTTCCACTTTCAGACCATCTATTAGATTAAATAAGGAATTTGCTGCACTGACATGAGTTTACTTCACTTCATTCGCTTATTCGAGGTCACATATTGTGGAAGAAAAGACACCGGCATTGGGTTTGACGTGGGAAAAGTTAGGGACTGTTTTGAATAGTACATTTTTAGTAAAGTAGTCTTTTAGAATTGTAAAATACTAGCATTTGTGTACAAGTTGACATGCATTGTTGTGCAATTAACTTCCACTTCTTATTAGTGTAAGAAAGTCGGAAGAAGTGAGGGAAGGCTGGAGAACAGTTAGTTCCCGTACCGTGTTCAGGGCGGCAGATGGTGATGTACCTGTGTATGCTGATGAGACACAGAGTGTGCATGGACACCATGGACAGCACAAAACAGCTGAACCCGTACAGCTGCAGGGGAACAGTGTGAATAATGTTTATGTTACAAACTGTCCATACAACTGTCCTTGGTGCTGAACACCATCCGCACACAAAGACACCTGTCCTTGGTGCTGAACACCATCCGCACACAAAGGCGCCTGTCCTTGGTGCTGAACACCATCCACACACAAAGGCGCCTGTCCTTGGTCCTGAACACCATCCACACACAAAGGCGCCTGTCCTTGGTGCTGAACACCATCCACACACAAAGGCGCCTGTCCTT
>NW_017803491.1:2877354-2878641 GCF_001625305.1 Branchiostoma belcheri | reverse complement strand
AATTATTTAATAGCATGGTCAACACTGGTCGTATTCAGGCTGCCAGGACAAAGATCATTGCAGGCGTTTTGATATTTGCTAATTTTTGCCAATATCAGAGTGTGACACGGCCGACACAAGTGAACCGGTGGTTGACTCACTTCCTGATGATTTTGAAGTAGCAGGTTCCCATGATGACGACATTGATGACGTAGCACAGGACGATCAGGCAGATGAGGTACACCAGGTCAGCCACGGTCGTGACCCGGAAGTCGATAGTACAGGACAGACCGAACGGCTCGTACGTGTACCTTGTGAAAAAGAGGGGGAAATTTTATCTTAATTTCAATCCAGTAAAACAGCTTCAAACAAAAAGACTATGGGGTCGTGTGGCGTAGCGGTAGCGTGCTCGATTCGCCCAAGTGGTCCCGGGTTCGAGTCCTGACATGCCACCGATCTTGTGCCCTTGGAAAAGGCACTTTTAATAATAATACACGACTTTCTTGAGTATTGTCTTGTCATGTATTCGTCCCCTTCGTTGGTGGCGGCATAAAATAAGTTGATATAACTTGAGTGTGCTGTCACCGTGTCTAGTCATGAAATGTTGGAGTAAAAAAAAAGACTGCAATTTAGAGAATTTTCAACTACCCCTACAGCAGCTCCCTACAGCCTTCCTCAGAATAAGTGACCAACTACTTCAGCCACGTGACATTCTGGGCACGTGACTATCAGCTACTATCACCACTGGTTGTTCACAGGTATGTGGGGACGCCTAGCGGACCAACCTTGCAATGTCGAACAGTGGTGGTACCGCCACGGCGATCGCAACCAGCCAGGCCCCGATCACAGCCAAGATTGTCCTGCTCATTGTCAACTTACTGGCTGTAGAGGATAGATCAATAACAGGTTAATGATGTAGTTTCTACTTTCAATTCAAGACCTCCCCCCCGTTTTTTATTTTCTTCTAGAGATTTATGATAAAAATGCCACACGTTGCAGCTGTTGCAACGTCCTTCAAAGCACGAAAGATGTGATCTATATTGATAAGTATTTTTATGATAATTTGGTGGGCGATTGAAATGGAAATCTAGACACAAATCAAGCAAGGCAAATGGAAGAGGCAGGCTGATTATGTCGTTAATAGTTGCCAGCCAAACCGCCTTTCGTAGATAAAACGTTTTACTAATTTTACATTTGACACAAGTTCACTGATTCGCGCAAGTACGATAAACTGCCCTCATTTGACCTTCAAGTGACGGCAGCTTATCCAATTAGCAAGCCTTGCTTGACATGTGCGCCTGGAGACGA
>NW_017803491.1:2865505-2877334 GCF_001625305.1 Branchiostoma belcheri | reverse complement strand
GACAGGATAGTTGCACTCCAAGACGTTGATTATGAAATGCACTTCCACATTTAAAAGCTACATGCTTGCGTGACAGGCCACGAGGCATTTCAAGCTCTGCCTAATGGCATTATATTTCCACCCTTAACATGATTTGAGCTTCCTCCAGGAGAGGTACACACTTAGATGTAGAACATAAAAGCTACGGGCGTACGTGATAAAACGTGACCTGTTGGCTTCTTCCCTCCTCCTGTACTTTTTCAAAATACTTTTCTTTGCACACCAAGACATTGATTATGATATTCGGCTACACAAACGTGACCTGTCCTTGGTACTGAACACTATCCACGCAAACGTGACCTATCACTAATACTGAACACCAACAACAACAACAAAAAAAAACTATCTTTTGTACTTAACACCGACCACAAAGCTCCGGACTTTTTCTTAGAACTGCACACCCCTTGACTGAACGTTCAACTATGCATAGAGTACAGAAACACTACAAAGTACTTTCATATTGTTTTCAAGTGGTTCTTACCGTGCAGATGGCGTCAGAGAATAACCATTGGTGGGCGTAGCCTGATAACGCAGAAAAGGGATACCCAAATATGGTTACGCAGAGGTTGGCTGCGGCTAGGTTGATGACGAGCAGGTTCGGCGCCTTGCGGCAGAGCTGTCTCCACTTCAGGATAAACATCAGCACCACTGTAGCGTTACCGACGGTCGCCACCAGACCTAGGCGATAACATAGCGCTGGAGTTACTGATACTGAGCCAGTCCTACTTTTAGTCAACCCCTGCTGGTGTTAAACATCACTATAATATCAGGGTTTCACTAAAAGCAGAGATGAATCGCAGTTCTTAAATCCGAATTTGAAAAAAAAATACATAGCGCTAAAGTTTGCTGATTTGATAAACGATAGTGCGTGGCAGGCCTTTATGCTATCTGGCAGCTACTCCAGACAGAGATCTAGAACGCATTTTCGGCGACACCTTCGACGCCAAGCGGCGTGCGTTGGCGTGCTCCTTATTTGTAACTCGCCTCCTGGCACATGACAATATTATGTTGCAAATGCTATGCCACTCGGAAGCCCTTACACGGAGCTACATTGTAGGTCTGACCTAATTACTACCAACCAGTCCTTCCTCCTTTCACAATCACACGCGTTTTCGTGCGTCATGTGTCTTTTTTTTACTCTATATGACATATTTGAAGTACGTTGAGAATTGTCTGTTAACATTAGCAACTGTTATGAGGCAAAGAATAAAATGTAGGTCATTCGGCCGTGTGGCAGATATGTTTTTGAAAAATGCGGAACGTATTTGAGTGCATCCTTATACAATCAAGACATTTTGATGCATAATGAATGCGGTAGCCCTTTTTATCTACTCGAATGACGTATATGTACATTGAAAATGTTGTTTTCTGATGTTGGCCATTGTCCATTGTCCTGAGGTAAAGTACAAACAGAATGTAGGGCATACGTCCTTATGTTGTTGAAATATGCGGAACGTAGTTGAGTACATACAGTAGTTGATTTCGTCAGAAAAAGGTGATATGTTCTATGTGACAGTTTCAATGATTCAAACTAAATACCATGGGTAGTCGTGGCGTCTGTAGATATTTGCAAAGGTTCTCATGCGAACCGAAGTGGAACGGAACACTCACTGAATAGTCTCGTTAGTATGTCTAACGATGGGTGAACTTCATGTAAAATCACTGTGTGGAACCAATTTAAATGTAAGACCGGCTCCAGACATGAACGTCTACCAATGATTATTCCACGGCGCTCTTACCTACGAAGTTGCAGGTCGCCGAGTCGTACGGTTTCGACGTCTTGACTTGAATTAATTCATGCAGTCTGTGACAGAACCAACCACTGACAATGATTTGAGACAGCCTGCCGTATCAAGGCAGCTGAATTTTGCAGGATACATGCACGGCTATCCTATGAATGCCTTCATTTTGCGATCGAACGGCGATTACGCGACGTGTATCATTGGTCCTTGCCTTATCTTAGACTTTAGAGGTGTTGGTATTAGGGATGTCGGCATTAGGCCATAGGTAAGCTAAAATAAAGATAAGCCCACTGATCGACGCTAAATTGACTGTGCGATATTTACTACAGAAACCAAAAAAAAATCGCTTACACTACTTTAGAGTATGACTCTCAACACACTTAGTATAAGATTAGGACATTTGATGATGACCTGATATGACGCGCTCAGACTTTACAGTATAACACTTAAGCCTGCTGCCTTGTGCAAATGATCGTACCCCGGCGCCTACCTACAGCAAACGCACAAGCCTTACTAAGCATATTATCTGACAGCTACACCTGCTATAGGAGATGGAACGGAACAATCGCTGACAGGCTCATCAGTATGTCTCACGACGAGAGTTGGACTTCATTAGTATGTCTCACGATAGTTGGACTTCAGGTATTAACTCTCAGCGGTTATTCGCATGTCGCCGAGTTGAACGAACTTGAATTTATTCAAGCGGGCTGTGATAAAACGTAGTCAGCGGCGACCTTTCTGTATCGTGCGACTGTACTGTGGAATGACTTCACGTTAAGACATCTACCAAACTTTACGAAAGCCTTTGCTTTAAGAAAGCCCTTGCCTAACCTTTGACTTTTTATTTAAGACCTCCATTTGCCTTTACCGCTATTAGGCCATGCAAAGCCATCATTTTATGTTAGACAAGTGGAATGCACGTTTAATTCAAATTTCCCCAACAAATACTGGTATACACATCTCTGAAAATGAAGTGTTGTACAACATAGGGAAAAATCTATGCACTCGCTCGCTCGTGTATTCTTTTGTTTTTACAAATTTCATTTCATCCATATGGTATGGTATCTATCACCCATTCTGACGTAAATCATTGAAATCGACACTAGCTTGAGCGTGTGCGGTAACTTACGGCAGAAAAATCTCTTACATTAAGAGTAATTCTTTGTCTTTCAACACACTTCTCAGAAGACCAGGGCAATAAATGATAACATGAAAAACGCTCATCTGAAACACCCGTTCATCTTTTGTGTCAGACACCGTGATGTAATTACAGAATGTCACTTACCTACTATGGTGAGGTAAACCCCCATGATAGTGGCCGACACGCCGTGCTCCAGGCTCCAGGCGCGGTGGTCCGTGGTGTTGTTGGCCGGGATCATGATGAAAATGTTCCCGGCGCCCAGCTGGGAAGCTCCGGTGCTGTGGCGTCTTGGTCGCTCTAACGTCGTGTCCTCTGAACAACCTGTGCCCGACAGTGGTACGAATCCCTCCCGGGATGTATTTTCTTCGCTATTCTCTACCATAAAAATCAAGCAGCAGGAAAGCGTTTGCCTCAGCAGCTAAAGGTATATCCTGAAGTCCAAGACAAATGCTTCTGAAATGTTATTCTCAATCTAGGGTCCAGTCAGCATCGGACTCAACAACGTTAACGCAAATGTAAGCTAGAATTTAAGGCTGTTACGCCGAAATCATGGCCCTGGCCGGTGCGACAATGTGCCAATTAACGATGTGACAGCCGTACAGACTGCGGCATACGTTACCATCTGATGGAAGTACCAACGGCTTGCCGTCATTCAAATAACTAGTCAACATTACAGCCAATCAGAGAGAGGCTGCACGTCAGTACTGTGCAAGAGAGGTAAGACTCAAACGTAAAGGAACAATCTATATATACTGGCAATAAGTTTTGTATTTGCATTTTCATATTGGAGGATCCACTCATAACCGGTGGGTGTTTAGTGGGGGAATCGTTCATTGGTTTTTTTTTGCACATTCACAAACTTAAAAGTTTGCCTTGTGATAGTTGGCGAACGGTTTAAATAGAGGTCAATGTACATCAGACTTCTTGGACATCGACCCTGACATTTACACACAGAATATTCTTCGGCCCATCTGGCAGCAAAGTAATTTAATTGACTTACTGCCAATTCTCGTGTACAGGCCACGCACTAGGTCTCTGAAGCGATGTTGGACCTTCTCTACCAACTGCTCCCAGGATAGAAACGTGTGAGCGATGCAAAATAGAATTTAAAAAAATTCAGGCAACGCCAACAGTATTAGTTACTTATCCTAACTGAGCTCTCTCGTTTTTCTTACAAAAGATAGAAGGCGACCACCGCAAGCAAAATTCGAGACAAATCCAACCACCGCTAAACACTTAAGTTACTGTTTATCCCGTAAATTCAAACTAAGTAGACATCGCTTCAAACAAGAGAAGCTTTGAAAGGTCATAAGTTATCCTACGCTGACCTAGGCATATAGTATAGAGAAATCTGACCAGGTATACCGTGTGACCGTTATCTTACCTTAATGCCGGCAATGCACGTTTCATTATCACAAAGAAAGAAATGAAATGAGAAAAATTAAAAGTTGAATGGAATGAAAAGAGCCCTGGATTTTGACCTACGTCCAAAAATCTACATGTTGTTTGTAGTCTCCACGCTGGCCATAGGGAAAATAATTTGACGAGGGATTTTGTAGTTGCAACTTCGCGAGTGTGGATGTGTCCTCCTGCCAGATTCTACCATCAGAGCCTTTTGTCAGTAATTCAATCTAGCCCTCTAATTAGATCTACGTCATAAACTATATATAACCACATGTTGCCAAGGCTAAGGAAAAATAACGTTTGTAGATTTCATCCCCGGGCTTCTGAAATATGATGACCCAGAGCTGACAGACCTCTTTCCGCTGGACAGTACCGCTAATGTTGAAGTCACATTTCCTACCTGTCTATCTATCGCTATCTACCTGTCTGTCTACCTGCCTGTCTGTCTGCCTGCCCGTCTGTCTATCATCTATATTTCGGTCGTTCAATGGCCGTTCAGTGATCGGCGTGTACGGGAAAGGAGCCTCAGTAACATCACTTGAGGAAAGAGGGACAAACAGGTACTTCAGTACTTCATGCTGGCGCCTATATTCCTGGGCAACATCTCGCGGGTGGAAAAAACCCTTAATATACCTGTTCGAAGAAAATCGTTACGTAGCATAATTGGTGACGCCTGTGAAGATGAGGCATCATATTGTATGCGCGAATGAGGCGAATAGGGTCAATTTCCCCGCATCTCAAGATGTGCACAGCTTGTGTAAAACATCAGCGAAGGCTCTCAAGTCGACTTTTCTTTCATTTGAAGTGAATTTTACATTTATCTTAAGTATTGTACTGTGATGCTCTACCTGCAGTCATCAACGGCTCACCCGAGTAATGAGCACATGCATTGTATGTAAAACTCATTAGTGATAATTACAGACGTCATCTTTTGTCTGGATATACGTGGGAAAGTAAAGTAGATGCCAGTTATTTACAAAACGCTTTTGAGAACTCTTGAAAATTGAAAAGAACTGTGAAAACCCAAAACGGTTTCCCACGTACACTATTGTTTATCGCGCCCCGTATTTGAAAAGCCAATGCCGGCTAATTGGAAAGAAAATTGTCAAGTTGCAAGACATATTGAACCAAAAGTATGCCAAACAAACCACCAAAAAGGACAGGAATGTAAATGATGTAAAAAAAAGGTTATAACCTATTTTCTAGTCTGTTTGAATACTAAATACAGGCAGCTTATGGTAAGGTGAAGGTTGTCGTTATCATTTCTTCCAGTGGCTTTAAAGGCTTTTACATCGACGCCATAATGATTATGATTTGAATACCCAGCGACCATGCTGGGTTAGTGGATTTCAGGTGTAGCATGTGGGCGTAATGTGGAAAGCCTATATACATGTAGTACGAGTGTGCAATGCGGCTCGCATTATCAGCCATGCAAGGTTACTCATTCCCTTCTGGCGTGTTTAATTTACTTAGCTTTTTCCATGAAGAGGTTTAGCAATACATTCACGGCCCGGGGCCGCCGGCTTTACGCCTACACCTGAAATTTAAGTTCACAATCTCACAACCGTGCCCAATCGGGGTTTCAACCTCCTAATCCTTGGAAGTTAATCCATGCAGTGGGGCCACATACCGCAGCAAATATCAAAATGCATTACAAGTTGTAGAAGACGTTACGAAAATATACCTGTTCTTTAGCTCTGCCAATCAAGTCCTTCTACGATGCCTTACGGACGTCCCCCACATTTTCTTAGGTCAATAATGGTCTGTAATACTAGTATTCTGCTGTGCTAACAAGCACTTTTCAATGTCTCCTCACCTTCCTGGTGACTTTCATGTAAGCAATTAGAGACAGAATATGCTAGACGGGTCAACAATATGTATGAAGCTAACTTGTTAGTATGTGAAAATTCACACACCTTACCAGACTATCTGGAGACTAAGGTCAGGGTAAGTCTAGCTACTGGTAATTTGACACAAGGAAATTGATTCAGAGCCCAAATGCGAAGGAGTAGGGAAACTCAAAGCTAAATTGTTATTCCATAACATGTTCTTCCACAAAGTGGTTTTTAATACATAGCCATACCACATTACATAGTCCGTGGCCATACTGTACTTTTTAAGTGAAAATGATTTTCTTGGCTATATACCCAAAAAATAATAGAAAATTACTCACGGGCAAAAATTGAAATGTCTCTATACATGTATTTAGATTTGCTTAGAATAATAGGTTTAACTGCAAGCGTGCCAAATTTGGTGCTTTTAGACGAATTTGCACAATTTTAACTATGCCGCTCGACTAACAAAGAAACGTTGTTACATATACAGTAAATTTTAACAAGAAAATGTTAATTTTTCCCAGCAGTTGACTGTGGGAAAGAAAATATGACACAACACTCCAGTACCTGGCAGCAACATTCAGTTTACTATAGTATATTTCAATCATTTTTGGACTGTGTGCTTTATATTCTGACCATTGAGCAGTTTTGTATGAAAATTGTCAATGTTTCACAACAGTTGTGAGATAATACCCAACATACCAAAAAAATGTTACACATCCAGGTAGAATATTACGTAATATGCCATAAAACTGTTGTTTTATTTATTTTGTATTAAGCTATACAGGTGAATTTTTCTTCTGTCATATATTCTGGGGTTTCTCAGAGTCCAGTGTCTTGTTGTGAGTGTGAGGCCAGCTCAAGTAAGGCTGATGCTAGATGTTCAGATGGCTGACTATCCTCACATCTGTCTGCAGTGTTAGAGGAAGAGGTGGCATCCTGTTCTTCATCTCTTTTCTCTCTGTTAACTTCTGTCTCTCCATCAGTTGTTTCAGCAGGCTCTTGCTGTGGCTCTCCCACTTTTGCTACACCTATTTCCACGTCCTGTGTCTGTCCCGTGTCCTCTCTTGACTCCATTTTATTTCTACGTCGCTGAAACCTCTGGGAACGAAGACTGCCGCATTGTGACGACGTGGGCCGTGCGTACGGATTCTCCCGCGCTTTCTGTTGCCCTTGTTCGCCTGAGGTGTCGTTCCTGTCTTGCTGCTGTTTTGGTTTCCGTCCTGGCTTTCTGCCGACTCTCTTCCCAGCCCCCCCACCTCTACCTGCAGGCATCCCGCACTTCTCACAGACATGTAACGTTTTCATCTTCTTCATCTTCTGCTCATCTCCAACATCACTCTTCCTCTTCCCTGTCCCTTCCTCATCTTCTTCTAACCCACAATGGACAAGTAAAGCCTGCACAACCGTTTCTATGTGACTGGCCTGCACTTTGTCCACCTTATCTGAGCTTAGGTGAGTCTGAAGTTTTGCAATGTCTTCGTTTATTTGAGTTATCTGTTTTTGCAAGCCGGCAGACCTCTTGTTGGAGGTACTGTGGTTGGAATGTGCGCTGGGCCTTGCTGATACTCCGATGTCTTCACCTGGGATAGAAAAACAGAGTTTTTAAAAAATCGACTCAAAGATGCATGTAGCAAGTTAACAAACTTACACACCCCTTTGAAGTCAAATAACCCTTTCTCTTTCTGGTCAAAAAGACATTGCAAAGCTGGCTCAGAACACTTGAAAATGAGGTGTATCGTGTGATAAGAAAAAAACAACAACTACCATCCACTGTGACAACTGAAGCTGTCTCTCCCTCTTTGTCTGGCAGATTGGTTTGTCCCTCTGGTGTTGCATCTTGACAGCGCGGCACGATTGCGTGGACATTACCGGAGGGTAGAGTGTGGTTCGTGTGAGTCATAACATACCTGCAATGGGAAGAATGCATTATGGTTACCACATTATGATTACCATAACATTCAACTCTGTTATGTCTCACCTATAATTTTCGGATCAAGAATAATGTGATAATGAGTGCCAAAAGCTACAGTTTTACAGGAAATGGCAAATTACTATTTGCTACAGCAGATCAGCTATAAGACTGACGATGATGATAGAAATAATGGCAAATTCTCCATGTAATGAATGAACTGAGTCCACTTTACCTTGTAATCATCCAGCTGAAATTCGAAAAAGATTGGCTGAAAACAATTTACAGGAAAATTGTACAATGTACCTTGCTCAGATTTCTTCCTACAACCTTGAATTAATTCATGCAAATTGCATGTTTTGAGTCTCTTCATGTTTTCAGTTTCTATGCAATGTGAAGCACGTCGGCAGAATGTACTGCGCCTGCGCAAAACCCTGATTTTTCATGCTTTTTGTTGGATGTTTGGTCAATGACAATATCAGAATTTTCAAGACATCCATCTTTATCATAACAAATCTGTCCCTTAACATTTACCCTTCCTTGGCATGTGTAGAGTGCCAGCAGTTTTCTGTACGGTATTGTTTTATTAGAAGATGTTATACTTATAGAGCATCAGTACCATATGTAAGATTGCAATCAATTGTAAGTTTGTAAAAACTCAATTCAGATGTAAGTACATGTACCTTGTACTTCTGCCGGGTTAGTTTTATATAAAACTGAAAATTGGAAATAACCCACCTGACAGTGACTTCCCCATCCGCTGCAATCTTGGCAGACATCCTCGCCAGACAGACAGAGTTGAGTTTGACTGATCCGCGCGGTTTCCGACTGGAGAAACATGGAATTACAATTTACATGAAAAAAATCAATGAAGTATTTAGAGATGTTGTGAATTTCTTGTTTTATTCATTATTGAGAATTTCTCGGCAATTCTGTCCATATTCACTGCCTCCCAGCCTGTGGTTAAGCACCATTTCCCCCTCCTTCCGTGATTCTCTTGTATTCATATAGAGACATGCAAGCAAAAAACACACTGAAATATAACTACATATACTGAGGTAGAAAACAAAATGAATACCGGTATCTACCGGTATCAAATTCCAATCCAAAAAATAAAAACGAAAGTAAATCATAGGGAGGATAACTCAATAATGGAGATGAAAGGTTGCTTCCAATTACAATATCCTTTGACCACTAATAAACTACTTTCAACATGGCATAACGAATTTACTACACTTCACACAAAGGAATAATCATGCAACGTGACACAACGTAATTCTTCTACAATGTAACATGATGAATCAAAAGATATGAAAGTGTTTTCTGTCACCGTTTTCTGGGCTTGGCGAGGTCCTCTGGCTTGAGATGAGGCTTACTGCTGCCGTTTCTATGGCAGGAGAAGTACAGGTACTGGTGCGTCTGGGGGAAATCACAAAGTTTGTCAGCAAAGTTTAGTGGTAACTGACTTAGAATCCAAAGGTTCTGGGTTCGCATCCCAGGCAGGCCCTGAGGAAAGGCTCTAAGACTCAGGTGCACATGTCAAATACATGCATACATTAATAATAAGAAACAGGAGTACATTGTATAACACCCTCCTCCAGGCTATTGATAGTGTTGCTAAGTACTAGAAGCTTCAAATAATGGATCAAAGTGATCAGTATCAGCTTTGATCTTACAACTTCCTTTCCACCTCTAGGCGATGGTTGGTGGATACCTTTATTACATTTACCTTTAATTTTATTAGACAACTACAAACAACTGATTCTGTGGGTGTTATTGCCTGTAAATTGGGATCTTACGAGGTTTGGAGCTTCACCTTACCAAAAAAAATTGCATATTTAAAAAAGAGTTAGAGACAGAAAATCCTAATAAGACCATAATCAGCAAAGGCATTTGAAGTGAAAGTGACAAAAAGGAACTGCATAGAAACAACGTACACTGTAGGAGGATGTTATGACATCAAATGGTTCAAAGCTTAGTAGCACTGATACTGTTTCCTTTCATTCATTTGAAGATTTGAAAATTCACTAGTCTTCCTAAACAGGATCCCTTACCTTCCACTTAATTGACATCACAAATACCATAGGGAGTGCACCCTACAGGTAATTGTCACTGTAGGGCTTCAATATACATTGTACATCCAGAAATAATTAACAACCAGTGCATGCCCCACAGTCACAGGGTGTCTATCATTAAAGTCATTAGCGAGAGACTACTGTGTTAATGTTTAAGGTAGCAAATGTTTTGTTCAATTTGCCGAGTATGCACGGCAATAATTGTAACAGGTTCATGCTTTAAAACCCATGCAATATTAATCAATTTCCCTAACATTTTTATATGCACAATCAAACAGTGGTGCTGTCCTAAGAACAACAGCCAGGATTCAAACTCTCAACCTTTTGGTTCAGAGGCAGTGTTCCTAACCACTAGACAGTACATACTACCGCACATACAATGTAGTCTAGTGGTTAAGCAACACTGCCCATGGACCAAATGGTTTATTGTATGCAACCAAGGATATATCATTATCATCAAACAATAAAATATATTTTTCAGTCTGTTTGATTTCCGTTTATTTGTGATGCCTCACTCAGCTCACCTTGCTACTCTTACTGGAACCAGTGCTCTTGGGGAACTTGGCTCCTGTCACAGCCTCCTCTTGTCGCTTCCAAGTCATGAACTGTTCTACCGAGTCAAACGTCAAGTCCTCAACCTGGGATGTGGAACCAGCAAATCAACAATTACATATTGACATGGTAGCAGAGAGTTGAAGTTACATCTAACTAGTGACATAGAACAGAAGTTAATGCAAAATTACTGTACGGATGTCCAAAATGTTTAAATCAAAAAAGGACCTGTCTCCTTAGCTATGAGCTGCAATAACAAAGATTCAAATTTACCTCCACATTTGCTTGATGTACTGCACTGTAGTGAGTCACCAGCTCCCTCACGCAGCGGTAGCTGGCACTGCAGCCTGGCACTGCGCACTTGGAGGGGAAGGGCCCAGTCTCCACTCCATGTAGCACCCTCAGGTGCCGGAGCATGCTCTGGGAGCTACAGAACACCTTGTCACACACGTGGCAGCGTTTCTTAGCCTCTTCATTCTGTGTTTTGGATGCGTCGCTGGCGGATGGTTCCTTTTCAACAGATAGTTCAACTTCACTGATGACTACCCTTGTCTCTTGGTTGTTTGCTCCTGTGTCCATCATAACAGTTTGGTTACTGGCTCCACTAGTGTTAACCACAAACTGACTACTGCTTGGGGGGACTTGAGTGAGACTGGTAGCCACTCTGGTTAGACTTGGAGCTGGAGCGATAGGCGTGTATGTACGAACAGAAGACAGGGACTGGTTTGCGACAACTCCCGACTTTGATACGGTGCTGGCAGAAGCAGGAGTACTTGTCAGCAATGTCAGTGCAGTTGACAACGTTCCACTCTGAGCAGAAACTATACTCGATGCTGGGATGGACCCCATACTACTGTCTGATGCTGCTGTCGCTATTCCATTGCCTATGCAGCTGATTGTACCAGGCACCATCCCTGCCTCTGGTATCGTGACCAGCCCGTCTCCTGAACCAGACACAACACCAGCTCCAGAGCCTGTCACATATGTGACGGAGGCGGCGTTGAGCTGTGTAGCGGCCATGTTGGCTCCAAGAGGGACCAGTCCAGCCTGCTGTGTGACGGCACTGGGAGTGGCATTCTGTAACACCTGTGCTGTCGTTGCTGTTGAGAATGGGACAGCAATGTTGTAC
>NW_017803491.1:2849810-2864076 GCF_001625305.1 Branchiostoma belcheri | reverse complement strand
ATGTAGGAAGTCTGTGGTCGTGGGTGACCCAATCGAGCCGTTGACGTCCATTTCCTGCTGGGTCAGTGCGGGCCTAGATAGCACCACTGTGGGCACGCTTACACGGACTTCCCAGGGAAAATACTCCATCCCAAACTTAACTCGGACTTTCACCAGGACTGTTGGGTCCTCAGGGCCTGCAAAGGGATAACATGGCGGCTCTAAACAGGGAACAAGAGCGCCAGCGGCTGACTAACATCATCCGACAGTGGAATGCCAACAGACTCGACCTCTTCGAGCTCAGCGAACCCAACGAGGTACGTCGACTAGATTGTGGAATTTTGTCTTAAAAGTCCCACAAACCTTTCCTCAGGATTGTTTCTTCTGTGATTTTGGTATTCCTCCATGTTTGCCGTTGGAAACAGTTGTTGTGAAAATCCTTGAAATGGTCTGATAATTGTGTCAGTTGAAGGTGTTTGGATTGTGTTCTTGCGTCCAGAGTTGTCTCGTGTGACGCCAACCCTACTCTCGATTTATACTCAAAGTCTTACCTTCATCAGCTGCTATAGTTTTTAAAAACTACCAGCATAGACAAAAATGAGAATTCTATTTGGTGCAGGAAATAACGGAGGTGTGAGTTTATAAAACAGAACCGCTCAACGTATACTAAAGGTTCTGGTCTGTTTAAATTTCATTTTTACGGTCGCTTGTGCCGTGGTGGGAGCAGTTCTGAATTCTTACTCATCCGAGACCAGATAAGAATCTACAACCATAACGATTTCCACTCTTGCAGTTGTCAGACATCCAAAGGAAAAGTTACATATGCTACCAAGAGTCAGAAAGATACCTTAGTGTTCTGAATGAATGTCTAAACATCGTGTATTCAGAGAAACATACTATATTTTGTTGTGAAACGTAGGGATAGTCTCGTTCGGTTTTAAATTTTGTAGGGCGAGACCATTGGGAATATTATGGGTGGGTCACTTCCCAATTCCATGCCAAAAACTTCCGGATAGACTAGTATAAAGGAAGCAATGCATATGCATATAGGGGAGGGGGATTTTAAGGAGCTTGTGGGCTTGTGTGGTACATGTATCATGTGTTTACATACTAAAGACTCTTTTACTTCGGTGCTTTATTACCTTCGCCAAGAAGGTTATGTTTTCGTAGGCGTTCGTGTGTGTGTCTGTCTGTCTGTCTGTCTGTCTGTCTGTCTGTAAACACGATAACTTGAGAAGGCTTAAATGGATTGACTTCATATTTGGTAGGTGGGTAGGTCTTGATGAGACCTCGAAATGATTAGATTTTGGGCCCCCTGGCGGCTTCTTATGGTACTGCAGCTGAACTTCCGGTTTTGATATCTCGTGATCTGGACGTGCTAGGGTCACGAAATTTGGATGGTAGGTAGGTCTTGTGCTGGGGAATAAGTGACATAGGTTTGGGCCCCCTATCGGCTTGCTCAGGAACTGCAGGGCCATTTCTTTGAAAATATTCATAAGAGGATAATTCAAGAACCGGTGGACGGATCATCATGATTTTTGTTATGTAAGTAGCTTAAGTGATGCGTGACATAATTATGCGACAATTATGCAAATCTGGACGTAATTTGCATAATTAATGAGGAAATTCGGTAAATCAGCTGCATTACATTATAGGACTATTCAAGCTTGAGACATATGTAATTGACAACGAGAAAAACACAGGAAGATATTAATTATGTAAATTAACACTTAATTTGCATAATTAATGAGAAAATGTTATAATTCCATAATGGTAACTGCCTGGAATTTCATACTTAGGGTATTTGCAAGTTAAGTGAATGTGAACATCATTAAACATAATTTATTCAAATAAGGACCTCATTTGCATAATTTATGAGGTAATGATAGAATGGCTTTCTTTTTTAAGATAAGGCTGTCTTTTATGGATAATATGATCAACTCATATAATTCATGCAAATGAGGATCCTATTTGCAAAATCAGGAGGAATAATCTTTACTTTGTCATAAAGATTAACATCATTTGGCGAAGGTATGAGATCGTGGGACTCTAGGTTGAAGCTGCATCCCTGCATGCAGAAACCCTAATGTTTATAGATTCTGGTAGAAAATGAAGAAAAGGTCATCCAAGGCATTTTCAAATTTGAACTGTGGTAGTTAACATGTTTTGTGTGGATATTTACGTACCCTGCTTCCATGAAAAGGAATGCTGATGCCCTCTTGTTTTTGCACAATGAATGTTTGACACATGATCTGTCCTAGCCTTATGCTGGAGGCATACTTGTCAAGCAGCCAATTATTTTGCCCCTAATGCCTGTTGAACTAGGAATAGCTTTCGCCAAGGGTAGAATTCACAATCATGCAGTTGTCTGTTTGATAAATCTTCCATTGTAGAAATACTAGTAGCATAAGATTATGATTGTGATCCTAAAAAGCAAGAATGCATGTATATATGACGATATCACAAACAAAATTTAGAGCTATTACGGGTACGTACCTAGGTAAGAAGGCATGACACATTTAGGGGACCTAAAAGCAACTAGTAACCTGTTTATCTCGGTAAGAAGTGCAGCATGTATTCGTAGCAAGGTGGTAGTAATTTGTGTTATCAGAACGTATCAGCTCCTAAAACAGGCCAATAGAAACATTCTCCAGAGACAGATGCATGGAATATATGTCCTGTATAGTTTTTGGTGTCTTTCCAGAATTTTGCCATGCTTTTGTGATGCTGGCAATGACAAATGGACATATTGATGATAAAACCATTCATGCTCCGGAGACGCTGTCCAGCGCGCTGGGTACTGATTAGTATTTATGCTTTATGGGAGACGTTCAAATGGTTTCCTGTCGCAATGGCTTCATTTTTAAGCCGGTGCAATTTTATCCTTATCTATATTGTATGAAACCAAGGCTTATATCATAGCCATCCCCAAATGAGTCATGGCATGGTTACAACTCTATCAACTGTATCATTGGTATGGTACAAGGATGTTGTACTCATACTGTGATGAATCATGTAACCAAAGTGCTAGAACACGCACAAGTAGACGCAACCCTTGCCTCCTCCCAATCTCATGCCATCTACCTGAAAGCAATCCCTGGTCAGAGGTGCTAAACACATCTTTAATGGTCTAGACAGGGCGCCCCGTACATTCTCGTACCGGTTTTTCCTTCGTTGACCAGCTTGCCCATAAAATCAAGCTTTCAATTGCTACTGTTTATTGATCCCTGTGGTCTCCAGAATGGTGGGGAAAGAGCGACCTAAGTGTTTGTGGTGGTGTAGGTTTGATTTGGAAGCAAGTTTGGTCGATGTGAATGTGCACTGAGCCTTTCACTGGACTGCAGTACAGGGAGACGTGGCTAATGGTATTAGGGCAGTATCGATCAGGGGGTAATGGAATTAGAGCACAACCTGGACTGAACTTTGCTAGGAAAAATGCTCATGTCATAACAGTTTTATATTATGTTCAGTCAGTGTAGTGTCACACTATTGTAAATGAAAAGGAAATCAAGTTTCGTTTCATGGATATCATGATTTTTGCTCAGTGTGTTGTTGATGTCCGAGAAATATTTTGCTTTATGGGGGTGCGTAGAAAAAGATCAGCAAACGAAGCTATAGTATCTCTGTTTATGTCAAAGTCAAAATACAAATGAGGATAGGATGAATTTTCAGTTGTCAATAAAAAGAGTTGGCTGAGTTTGTACAGGTATCAGATACTGCTCCACCCCTTACACATTATGCAAGCAACTTTTATTGTTAGGTTTATCAACTGTAAAGCAAGGTTGGACAAGTCCCATTGCCCACTTGCCCAGGGCAAGTAAAAGTACTGTTCGGGCAAGTGAATATCCCCCTGGACTTGCCCGATTGGGTAAGTATTTTTTGGATGCAAAGTATAGCCCCTGCAGTATTTCGACCAAGTTTCAAACAATTTTGATAAAGAAAGCATCCAACATTATAAACTATTACAATGAAATAATTTCCTTTCTGCTAGTAAAATGCATTGAAATGATACATATTTTGGTGAATAGTTGGTTAGGGCAAGTGGAAATAACCATGTACTTGCCCGATACGGCAAGTGGATTTTTGAAAACTTGTCCAACCCTGTAAAGGTTTTTTTATTGGGTCCAGTTTTATTGAACCTTTTCATGGCAATCAATGATTAATTGATGATGTCAGTCACTGGTATTGACAGTAAGGATCCTCCATATTCAGAAAAACAGGGTAATTCAAGAAAGTTCAATAACACACGATGTATGACTGTATGGAGCAACTTATTGATCAACTGACAAAAGTATGAATATGATTGCCCGGGTCATATTGCAGCCAAGAAATTGAAGAATACATTTTTGAAACACCTCAATTCTGGTTTCATAACTTTAAACCTTATACATGTACTTTTGGAATACTTTTGGAATGGTTGTGATTAGTTCTTTCTTTGGGTGGGTATAAGCATTTTATTGAATAGTACATACACAGACAACTTTATGATCTTGTTCATGACAAACACATTGTCTTTCTTGTCTCCTTCGAGTCTGTCTGCATCATGTATGCATGGTGGCACAAACATATAGAGGTTACATGTTGACATCTGGAGGGGCGTAGACTATATATGGGGGGCGTGATGGGTTGGCATGTTTTCCACATTACAGTGGGGCATGTATAGTTTTGAAATGTCTTTCAAGGTCTTGAACACCTGCCAAGATTTCGTGTTCAATTAAAAACGCAGCTGTATGGGTTGTGCCCAATCTATGCCTTGTGCGTGACCGTCACGTCTCTACACAGATGGTAATGATTCGTCTCTAGAATTGATGAAAATATATTATGGTACTTTGGAAGCTGAGTAATTGGTAGGAATAATTTCCTTCAACCGTGTTTTTTTTATATCAAACTTTCAAAGTTTTTACCAAATGAAATACCTTTTCGTAATCTCATACTGGGAGTGAGGTAGATTTATTATATTTATCAGATATGTCTTATTATGTCTTAAGTATTGTTATACTTATGACGCTGGCATTTTGGATGTGTAGTGTAAGAATCTCCTCTCAGGGACACTGGAGCTTTGGAGCAAGGTTTTAGAGGATGAGCAGATTAAAACCTAATCCTGCGTGAGACCTTTGGTGTTCAGGGGAAACTGCCCAAGGCCTGTTTATCCTCACTCATTCACTCACTCTGTCAAGCTCTCTTAGAACCATTCCATGCAAGTGTTTAAACATCCTAGAAATAGGGAAAATACAAGATTGGTAGTCACAATAGCATTTCATTGTTCAAAACTTCCCATTCCTTCTGTAGAAACAAAGCCCCATTGTTTCTTCTCCTGTTTGCTAATGTTGACTTTGGGCGAGGACTACACTTTCTGACAAAAGTGAAGCTCCTGTTCGCAATGAATACACACATTGTCAAATAGTGAAAAACACTGGACAAGAGGTATAAGGCTTGTCATTGTTCTGTACAGATGAGTATCACAGGTGACCTAACTGTCAGGAGAGTTGTGTATTGTCCTTGCTCACAGCCATCAAGCATCCAGGTCAAGTTCACTTTCATCATGTAAATTCTAATTGAATCCGCACATCTGTCAAACAAAAGGACCGCAGGCCCCACAAGCATGTATGCTTCCCAGTTGGATTTGAACTCTGGACTGTGTGATCCAGGAGTAGCCTTGCTACCACTGGATCATCCCAGAGTCCTATCTAATTTTTTCCAGGCTGACACCAGATATTATTAGCAGCATGTCCAAACATAGCAACAAATAGACAAGTGTGTACTGGTCTGATGCTGATGTTTGGTGCTCCTACTAGGTTGGGGATTTATTTACATGTGGGTAATACTAAACTGTTGTTTGTTAATCCCTGTCTGATGTTTATATGATTTGTTTACTCAACCCACACTTTGATACATCATGATATGTAGTAGTAAGGAATGGTTCATTTATCTTTACAAAGTAGATCTTAAACAGTTTGATCTGTAAGTGACATTTGCTTCTATTCAGTTCTGTTAGCTAAGAACTGAAGAAGCAAATGATGTACCAGTTAGAGAAGGTTAGTCAGGAAATATCTGTCCCTTCTAACATCTGCTTGGAGAAAGGGCGTGTTTGTCCCAGTAAGGTGGGGCTGTCTATTACATCACACATTCCTGTGGATGGGGACAGGGTCAGACACCCAGAAATAACCCTGACTTCAACCCCTATTTGTTGATAGCTGTCAATTCATTACCTTTTCCAATGCAACCTGGCTTACGTATCCTTGCCATTGGTTCCTTTATGTGGATGACTGTTATGATTATCATGAGTTACAAATTATTGCTTGGTATAAGTAACTGGAGGGTGAGAAGAGATTCAACTCTGGAAAAGTACCAGATTCTGAAAATATGCATGTTCGTGAAGATGGGAAAAAGGCAGTTTCACTTCAGTTTTATGCTCTTGGAAAAAGTGTTAACGTCTGGAAGCATTTCAAAGTTTAAGCCGGTCAGAAAATCAGTGAGGAAGTGAAATGCTTGAAGAGAGTTGTAATTTCTTGGTCTGAAAGTCCCAAATTACACATAACATCACCATGACTGATCGTTTGGCCATTCAGATACATCCTGCCCCGCTATGTCAATCACAGGAGTCCCCCACAGGAAGTACATTCCTTCCTACTGACAATAAGCAAACAACTCAAGTACTGTACCAGCCAGACCTTGTTACTGTATTTCAGAAGCATTTTACCAAGTTAGTACTATTAAAAAGTCCCCACAAATGTCAGTATGATGCAATAGAACAGTGTAAAGCCATTAAATTGTTGATCGTGATTCATGAATGTTTATAAACATATGAAGACAAATAATGCCCAACATGTTAGGAACTCTTGACTTGTGTATGTTGTGGGTGTTTTCAGGGAAGAATGCAGTTGTTGTAGAATCCTTTTTGTTTTGTCAAGGACTTCTTAGTTGGTGCCATTCTAGGAGAAGGACAAGGGCGTCATGTAATACCTTGAGTTGTGTGGGAGGTACATTGTATCCTTGCAGTGACATCTGTTCTGCTAATTTAATTACGTTTGTGAGGTGTTCTGAAGGTTGACGTAATTAAACCTTTTGAAGTGTTAACAGCAAATGGTTGAAGAGACGTTGGAGTTTCAATAAATGTCATTTCACCTTTTGAGTCTAGACGTTGATTAATAAAACTTATCTTTACAAGGCAACCAAAAATGAATATAAAAATACCACATTTACAGTGTGCCTGATAGAAACCCAACCAAAATATTGCATTTCTGTGCCCTTCTGTTTGATCTTACATCTTTTACATCGAAATACCGTTGAGAAATACAATTGTGCCATAGATAGGTATGAGCTTGACTGTGTCTCATTGCCAGGACTACTTCCTGTGCAGACCTGTGTGGAAATCAGTAAATAGGAAACATGCTGTTTGCCATGAGCTTATAATGAAGGGTTAGGAGAGAGGAATCCGGTCAGAGTTAAAGACAACATCCTACAACAGGTGAACAACTGACCTCTGAGGGGCACTTTAGACTGACGACGGTTAAATAGTCGTACGAATGTTTATCGTCAAGATGTTGCCGGCGACGGTATTTTACCACCGTCTAAAGACGATCAAAATAGTCGCACGACGGTAATCCTCGAATCGTCGTCACTACCACCTCGGACCCTATCGTGCGATCCTTCAGCGGGGGGTCCGAGGAGGATTTTCCACCGTCTAAAGTGAACCGTCGCCGGCGAAGGAAGTGGGAGGTCATTGGCCTTATGCAAATAAGCCTGCAAGTGTTATTTCATGTCCAAGCACATCGCCAGTATCATTAAATGCCGTCAAACCAAAGACTTTATATCGTCATACGTGTCTAGTACAATCCCCAGCCACCAATCGCTACTTCTCCGGTACGAACCGATCCGCCAATCCACATTTCCCGGCCAATATAGCCAGGCCGACGGCAGCACCGAACGCCGGGTTCAAACCTGGAGTATTGCCCCGCTCGGTACATGTCACCTCATACCCCTTCTTTGCTGGGCACAAACTAGGAGTCTCATCCACAGAACAACGAGTTAAAAGCAGAATAAAAACAATCTTCTGCAGCATGCCGAAAAAAAGGGGTTCTCTCGCCATTTTGAATTGGCGCGCGGCGTGCCATCCTGCGCTGCGGGTGTCCATCACACTTCCTGGTCATGTGTCTAAAGTCAGCCGTCGCCCACAACGATTGTCATGCGATCGTATACCGTCGTCAGTCTAAAGTCTAGGTGAGTCATTGTGACTTTGTAAGAGAAATCAGGCATGCAAAATTCGATGATTTATGGGGTCTTGTAAGGTCAACGGAGGGAAGTTTGGATTAGTTTGGGTGGTTAGTCTTTGTTGGTGGAATTGAATGAATCCTTGTCCCATTATTTGAACCATCTAAGCAGATAATTTGTTACATGCTAGCTGAAGAACACAAGTTTCGAGTTTGAACTGAAAGAGGGTTGGCAGTATAATAATGTAAAGATGTTTATTTAACAACTTTGTTATCTAACCATCATTTTGGGAAAGTTATGAAAATAGTTTATGCTTAACACATTGCAAAGTGCTTCTGAAAGTTGTTACACTAAAAAGTCTGGCCTTTGCTGCAGGATCAGTGTCTGGAATAGTCAGGTTACCAGAATAGCCTGGGGCAGGATGTGGAATGGATTACTGTACTGAATATCTGTCTCTTGTGAGCTCCTTGGATGAAAGTTCACAGAAAAAGAAGGAAATGGACAAATGTGTATTGTGCTTTCAACTACTGACCCTCACAAACCTTAGTGGTTTACCCCTGATGTTGTGATCTGAAAGGTACATGTACCAGAGTTCCCATCCCAAGAATCACTTGCCCAGCTGTGCTACCCTGTGGGAAAACAGTAGTTTCCTCCTGAGAAATGTGAGGAAACCTTCAACCTCTCAGTAGGCCCAATCCTTCCTCCTGTGCTCGCTTCTGGATGGAATGAACTGTAGAATGAATATCCAAGTAAATATTGTATAATCATAGAATTCAATACTGTCAGGAACAGTTTGTACCTGACGACAGTTTTGGCCTTTACTGGTAATACTGGTAGCTTCAGTAGAAATGTATGGAAGCAAAATGCTGTACTAGTACACACATAATGATTATCACGTGGTGTAACCTTTGGTAGTAATTAACTTGTCTCCAACAAAGATACAGTGGGAAACCTTCTCACTCTCCTGCCTGGAGCTATGTAGTCTCCTAATTTCTTTTGTGAATCAGTTGTTTTTGACTGGCTTTGTCCTGTTGTTTCTTCAGTCAACACATTGATGTTATCTTGTGTGGTAAACATGTTTTGTTGATTAAGTTTCTACTAGCATATTTTAGATATCATTACGACATGTTTGAAACATTTAACAATTTTTGTATTTAAATAATTAGAAACATTTTATGTGCAAAACTTCAGTTTATTTGCAGCAGTATCCCTAAAATGTTACCGACAAACACTAGAACATTCCAGCATATAATACCCTATTCAAAGGCTAATTTTTTGGGAGGTGAAAAAAGAAAAACAATTCCCTGCACCAACTGGTGGACATTTGAACAAAAGATTAGATAGGTCATTCATCATGTAAAATAATTGCTGCTTGACAAGTAACCTGTTCAACGAGTTGGCTAGTGTATTGTCAACATTAACAACAACTCAAATGCAAAGTAGCTAACAGAAATAGCTGCAAAGTTTTGCTATAATTCTAATGATAAACAAGAAAAAAGTTTTGAAATCAAATTATTGTTATACATATGTCAACTATTGTGAGAGATGGATGGGCTGCACCTTTTTTGTTATGCATAGGAGAAGAATTTATGTTAGACTGTAAAAACATATATTAACAAATGGATTCAGATCTAGGCAATTTTGGAAGTAGGGTATTCTAGCGACATCTCTGCCCAGGGTATAGAAGGTCGTTATCGGTAATTAGGTGAGAACAATTAGTTTATTCAGGGGTGAAATAGAGGAATTAGCACAGTCTGGGGTGATGAAAAATAGAAGAGGACACAACAGAATGTTTTTGTTAAAGTTATTGTAGGAGTCAACAAGAAACATCAAGATGGTGAAAAGGAGGTGATTGAAAAGGACGATGCACATATCTGAAATAAAATACTGAAAATAAGCATACATGTAGTAAATACGTGTGTGTATAAATACTATAAGCTTTTGGCTAAAACTAGAATAAGTTCTTATAACTCTGAAAAACAAACAGTTACACCAAAGATATCTGATTCAGAAGTCTGGGGTTGTTTGTTGTGTCCAGACAGACATCTGCAGCAAGACTTGTCACACCTGTTTCACCTGTCAACTCAGGTAACCACTGAGCATCACCAGAGGTCAAAAGGTCATGACCTCTTCAGCCACACTGGGTCAAAAATCAGTCAACCTCCATCCCATTTTTACCTCCTGGACCTGCAAAGCCATCCCTTGCATATGTTATGTTTTCATCTGCATTTATTTCTTGGTGGTTAACCCAAAAACTTGATAACTTGGCTACTGCACTTTAAAGTAGTACAATTTAAACCCGCAAATATGTTCTTAGTTAGAAAGCCAACAAGGAAGAATCTGAAAACCGCAGCTGTAAGAAGGCTTAGGAAAGAATGAGTGAGCTCCCTGTGTGATCTGTTGCACAGGGGTTTCAACCTTTTGAATCAGGGGCATTCTTAATTGTAATCTCAGGCTGTGTTTGCAGTGCTTAATTGGGTCACAAGTCAAGGCCAAGGCAAACACAGACCTGAGAAATCCTATTGTTGGTTGGCCTTGGGAAGGTGTGTGTCTTGGAGATGAAGGCATAGATCTCTTCTTACAATTCTAAAGCAACAATTTTCTCAGCGGTTATTCTTTTGAATCTGCAACTTTATTATGATATTATCAGTCAGTGATTGGTAGGTATGTTACTCATAATGCCACGGGTAATCAATCACTTCATCTGCCCCATTTTTCATGCTATAATTTCACAAATTTGCAAAGAAGTAAGCATCTCCAATAACTGGTTGTTTCACTGGTATTTTTTAATGATTGCCAAATGGCAGGTGGCTCACCTAAAGAGACGAGTAGATCATAACATATTACAGAGAATACCAGCACAGGTGGATTTGTACAGTGCTCCACTATTTTAGCCGCCACTGAGTCTGAGTTAGCCCCCTCTACTCTTTTGAATGGATTGGCCCTGTGGGTAGTAATATCTTAACCATTTTATGAGCCAGAATTTAAATATCATATCTACAGGTAGCCAGAAATGAAAGGCTGTATTCGTGATGAGGTGATGCAAAATTTAATTTGTTCCAAGGCCTCTGTCTGGATGAGCATGCCAAAGTGAGTGCACAGTAGTTTGAAGCATGTGAACCCGGTTGGACATGGCTGCAATGAAAAATTTACTCTTTGCTCCTAAGAGAACTGCTAAATGAGAGAATGTGTAATAACTCGTGGTTAATAAAACAGGAGCAGGTTTGGGTAATGTTGTATCACAAAATAAACCCATTTCTTTTTTACAATCTTGCAACAATTTGGGTCCCAGCTGGAGGTTGTTTGCAAAGTCAAGTTTGTGTGACACAGGGAGCATATTGCTGAGGTACAGTGTAAATAGTCTACCTCATTTCAGTGCCCACCAGGCATTGTGTGTTCAGATCTGGGTCACTAACCCCCTTCTGGATTGTCCTTCTTGCTTTATGAACCCTGTTGGGGGATCAATACCAATCAGGGGTCATGTTCTTAGGTCATAAATCAGAAGACACATACAGAACTGAAGTAACTGTAGAGCCACTGGACTTACAGTGGCACCGTCTTGATATGGTTTCTTTCCTTTTTACTTTTCTAAGATGATATTGAAGGTTCGAAGATGCTTCTATCATGTAATGCTATTAGCATGAATATTTTAAGTGGAAATGGATTATTAATGTCTTTGGAAAAGACCTTGGCCAAATTAATGGTCCATACTTCCTATATTATGACAAAACAAAGCCAGATAACCAGGTGCTTTTCTTTTTCACTTAGGCAAACCTCAGTCTTTGCTATGAGGAGCAAATTTTACTGTCTTGTTTCATAAACTTTGGAAGACTTTTTTTCTTGAACTTTGTATTACTGTACTAGACAAGAGATTACAAACAACACAGCTCTGAGGATAGTTTTGTTCTCAATTCTAGAGGAACGTGTATGCTATTACACTTGATGTTTGTTTGGTGTGACTTCGGTTACAGTAAAGGTCCAGGCTCATAATTACATCAATGTTGGGAGCAGACTTTGATGAATTGTCAATTCAATTTGGTGGCAGAGGCAGGATGTAAGCCAGCCAGTCATGAACCGCTCACATCTGTCATGGCAGGGGAGGCACACATTGTGAAATAACTGGGGACTGATCAGTATTCATAGCTTAGGGATGGCGCACTAAGGGCTGTCTGTTATGTATGTCAGGCTAAGTCTGTAGCTGTGTATTAGACTGTCAAGAAGAGTGATGGGTTCTGTTGTAGTAGTAATATTGTGAAAAGCGTGTGTCTTTGTGGGAGATTATACAGTAATCCCCTGTAGTAAATTTAGAAAGTAAATCTCACAGGTGAACTTGATAAGGGCACTTTAGTCAATACCTTTGTGTCCTTGAAAATGGCATGACCATGTTGATTTGCACTGCTATGCCACATGAAATTGAATAGATAGTATTGTTGTGAACTTCTAATTCTCCTTCTTAGCTCAGCTCAAGTTCCATTGATGAGAGGGGGTGAAGAATTACAAGCAAGAGTAAAATGTTAAAGAGTGACACCAAAACAAATGATGAAACCATTATGCTAAATGTAAGCTTGCACTGTTTGATATTGTACATTTTTACCATTATGATTTTTAGTGTAGGTCCTTCCTTTGCTAGATCATGGATGAGATTTTACATACATTTCTTGCCACATAATCTTCTGGCTCAGATCAGTTATTGCACAACCTTGAAAGTGTTGCCATATTTGCAAAGATTGACTTCAAGCCCAAAGTTTTACAGCTCTACTCACTCAAAGGATTAGCTTCTAATCCTAGTAATATAGCAAAGTGCTTTGCTTCATTATAGTTACGTAATTTTATGTTCAGTTAGAGATTGGGTATTGCAATACATTTTTATGTTGATAAAAGTTACGGTGTTGGCAAGCACATATATACATAGACAAAGAGTGACTTACTAGAGATCATAACTTTTCATAACATACTTGACTAAAAGTAGCTTGCTGTGAACTATCCAAATGTATATTTACTCCTAAATATAACACTGCATTTGGTAGTTTTCCCTAATTTCTAATTTTGTTCGCGAGTTACAATTTGCAGGTGGACATTTTAAGTCCAGGTCAGGGAAAGTATGCAAGACCTCTGTATCATGTAAATCTGGACATTCCAACTCATCTCCCATGACTGCTGACTGTATCGGGCAAAGGTTAGTAATAGCGCAGGCGCAGAGGGCCCAGTTTTAGTATATAGAGATGGCAATGTAATGTAGAGTGTAAAGAAGTCTTTTTCTAGGGAAATGTTGTTGTTTTGGACTTGGATGTTATAGGTAAGGGTTGTAGTATTTTAATTTTGGTGAAAAAACAGACTTGCAGCCATGTTTGTGTTGTCTGGCTGGCTGAAGAAGATATAGGATTACATGCGGTCATCAGCTGTCCAGAGAGGTCAGGGGTCACTTCTCAATGTTTGGGTAGAATTCTCGCATGGTTTAGGTGCGTAGGATTTTGTCATTTTTTGGGAATGGAGACTTGAGAGGTTGGCCTACCCTGCCAATGTATGTTCTTCAAGGTCTAAAACTCAGGTATATGAATGTTGACCACGTTGTTTTGACATAATTCCCATATATTAACATAGGAAAGCCCTATTACTGTGCTGTGCCCTATCACTTTTGTTTATCCTGACCCTGAAATGTAAACAAGCATGGCTGCCACCTAGGGGTGGGCATCCCATTGTACATATTCACAATATTCATTAGGCATGGGGGCATCCATTTGTGAAAGGGGTCATTATATGAACTTGCACCCAATTATTTGATCGTTAGCAGTTTGTAAAGCAATTAACAAGTCACTCCTCCACTTTCTCATTCCAGTTTCCAGGCATGTTTCCTCTGTTTTTGTAAGCATTCTCACACTGTTTGAATGGCAACCGTTCATCCACCAGTCAATGACCCCCTTTGAAAAGAGAGATCTGTAAATGGGAAGAATTCTGTGAAGAATGCAGCATGGAATTTCAATGGCTGAGTGTTCATTTGGGTCAGAGAAGAGTTTGAAAAGTTCCAATTAGGAAGAAAACATTTAGGAAAGTTCTAATGTAATAAGTGAAGTGTATT
>NW_017803491.1:2848433-2849790 GCF_001625305.1 Branchiostoma belcheri | reverse complement strand
TTGCCTTAGACTAGTGCCCTAGACCTGGAAAAGGCCCCAGACACCTGTTTCTAGATTTTATTCCCCAGGGGACCATTCCTGGTCTGACATCTTCGACACTTGGGATGGTTGTTAACAACCCCTCCCCGGTTTATGTGAAATTATTGAAACGTGTCAACCTTGAACTTGGCCGCCCTGTCAGGGCAAAGGTTAGTAATAGCGCAGGCGCAGAGGGCCCAGTTTTAGTATATAGAGATGGCAATGTAATGTAGAGTGTAAAGAAGTCTTTTTCTAGGGAAATGTTGTTGTTTTGGACTTGGATGTTATAGGTAAGGGTTGTAGTATTTTAATTTTGGTGAAAAAACAGACTTGCAGCCATGTTTGTGTTGTCTGGCTGGCTGAAGAAGATATAGGATTACATGCGGTCATCAGCTGTCCAGAGAGGTCAGGGGTCACTTCTCAATGTTTGGGTAGAATTCTCGCATGGTTTAGGTGCGTAGGATTTTGTCATTTTTTGGGAATGGAGACTTGAGAGGTTGGCCTACCCTGCCAATGTATGTTCTTCAAGGTCTAAAACTCAGGTATATGAATGTTGACCACGTTGTTTTGACATAATTCCCATATATTAACATAGGAAAGCCCTATTACTGTGCTGTGCCCTGCACCCATTTGAGGAGGGGGTCCAGATAGGCTGTAAGGGCTTATATTTCCCTGAAATCAGTTATTTGGGCAAGGAGCAGGCATCAGCTGACTCACTGGACCCAGATTTTCCATGAAATTTTTAGATTTTTAGTGTTTTTAGCCATTTTTAATAGTTTTCTGTATTCTTTATTGACAATGCAATATACTGTCCCTAAAATGCTAAAAGGCTAACTTGAATGCAACTTTAGGGGCCTGGCATGAGGAAAGATAGCTTCCTTATGCCAGGGTGAGCAGCTTTTGACTTTTCCTTCTGTTTTTATTACTTTTTGCTCATTATTATGGGCCTCGCCAATTGCCTTAGACTAGTGCCCTAGACCTGGAAAAGGGCCCCAGACACCTGTTTCTAGATTTTATTCCCAGGGGACCATTCCTGGTCTGACATCTTCGACACTTGGGATGGTTGTTAACAACCCCTCCCCGGTTTATGTGAAATTATTGAAACGTGTCAACCTTGAACTTGGCCGCCCTGTCAGGGCAAAGGTTAGTAATAGCGCAGGCGCAGAGGGCCCAGTTTTAGTATATAGAGATGGCAATGTAATGTAGAGTGTAAGAAGTCTTTTTCTTGGGAAATGTTGTTGTTTTGGACTTGGATGTTATAGGTAAGGGTTGTAGTATTTTAATTTTGGTGAAAAAACAGACTTGCAGCCATGTTTGTGTTGTCTGGCTGGCTGAAGAA
>NW_017803491.1:2789220-2848413 GCF_001625305.1 Branchiostoma belcheri | reverse complement strand
AGGCAAACCTCAGTCTTTGCTATGAGGAGCAAATTTTACTGTCTTGTTTCATAAACTTTGGAAGACTTTTTTTCTTGAACTTTGTATTACTGTACTAGACAAGAGATTACAAACAACACAGCTCTGAGGATAGTTTTGTTCTCAATTCTAGAGGAACGTGTATGCTATTACACTTGATGTTTGTTTGGTGTGACTTCGGTTACAGTAAAGGTCCAGGCTCATAATTACATCAATGTTGGGAGCAGACTTTGATGAATTGTCAATTCAATTTGGTGGCAGAGGCAGGATGTAAGCCAGCCAGTCATGAACCGCTCACATCTGTCATGGCAGGGGAGGCACACATTGTGAAATAACTGGGGACTGATCAGTATTCATAGCTTAGGGATGACACACTAAGGGCTGTCCATTATGTGTGCCAGGCTAAGATTGTAGCTGTGTATTAGATTGTCAAGAAGATATAGAATGATGGGTTATTTTGTAGTAGCAATATTGTAAAAAGCGTGTGTCTATGTGGGAGATTATACAGTAATCCCCTGTACTGAATTTAGATAGTAAATCTCACAGGTGAACTTGATAAGGGCACTTTAGTCAATACCTTTGTGTCCTTGAAAATGGCATGACCATGTAGATTTGCACTGCTATGCCACATGAAATTGAATAGATAGTATTGTTGTGAACTTCTAATTCTCCTTCTTAGCTCAGCTCAAATTCCATTGATGAGAGGGGGTGAAGAATTACAAGCAAGAGTAAAATGTTTAAAGAGTGACACTGAAACAAATGATGAAACCAGTATGCTAAATCAGTAAATGTAAGCTTGCATTGTTTGATTTTGTACATTTTTACCATTGTGATTTTTAGTGTAGGTCCCATGCCCGTAGCCAGGGGGGGTTCGGGGGGTTCGGAAGAACCCCCCCACAAGGCTCAAAGGTCCACTTTTTGGTCCACTTTTTATGTAAAGGTCCACTTTTTGGTCCACATTTTAAGTAAAGGTCCACTTTTTGGTCCACATTTTATGTAGAAAACTGCTCCCTTTGTCATTGAATAAAAATCTATCTCTGATTTTTTCTTGGAAATCCTCTTGAAAATGCACGAAATGCCATTTTAGAAGGTTCATTTTTCAAAATTTTCCGGGGGAGCATGCCCCCGGACCCCCCTAGGAACCTCGTGCCTTCGGCGCTCGCCTCGCGCGTACGGCGCTCGAGGTCCCCTCAAGCAGCGGGAAGAACCCCCCCATTCAAAATCCTGGCTACGGGCATGGGTCCTTCCTTTGCTAGATGGATGAGATTTTACATACATTTCTTGCCTCATAATCTTCTGGCTCTGATCAGTTGCTGTACAACCTTGAGAGTGTTGCCATATTTGCAAAGATTGACTTCAAGCCCAAAGTTTTACAGCTCTACTCACTCAAAGGATTAGCTTCTAATCCTAGTAATATACCAAAGTGCTTTGCTTCATTATGGGTTACGTAATTTTATGTTCAGGTAGAGATTGGGTATTGCAATACATTTTTATGTTGATAAAAGTTACGGTGTTGGCAAGCACATATATACATAGCTTCAATATGTCCATACTGTGCCAAAGAGTGACTTACTAGAGATCATAACTTTTCATAACATACTTGACTAAAAGTAGCTTGCTGTGAACTATCCAAATGTATATTTACTCCTAAATATAACACTGCATTTGGTAGTTTTCCCTAATTTCTATTTTTGTTTGCGAGTTACAATTTGCAGGTGGACATTTTAAGTCCAGGTCAGGGAAAGTATGCAAGACTTCTGTATCATGTAAATCTGGACATTCCAACTCATCTCCCATGACTGCTGACTGTATCACTTTTGTTTATCCTGACCCTGAAATGTAAACAAGCATGGCTGCCACCTAGGGGGTGGGGCATCCCATTGTACATATTCACAATATTCATTAGGCATGGGGAGCATCCATTTGTGAAAGGGGGTCATTATATGAACTTGCACCCAATTATTTGATCGTTAGCAGTTTGTAAAGCAATTAACAAGTCACTCCTCCACTTTCTCATTCCATTCCAGGCATGTTTCCTCTGTTTTTGTAAGCATTCTCACACTGTTTGAATGGCAACCGTTCATCCACTAGTCAATGACCCCCTTTGAAAAGAGAGATCTGTAAATGGGAAGAATTCTGTGAAGAATGCAGCATGGAATTTCAATGGATGAGTGTTCATTTGGGTCAGAGAAGAGTTTGAAAAGTTCCAAGTTAGGAAGAAAACATTTGGAAAGTTCCATGTAATAAGTGAAGTGTATTGTTTGGTAAAGAGACAGTTTGGTAAAGAAATAATTTTGTTAGGAAAAGGATTTGGAGTAGGAGTTGAGTGAAATATTAAAATGACATAAGATTTCCTGCTATGTACTGTTTTTATGTCACATGTCTCGGAAATACGCTTCTTACACAAGATGTTGTGGTTAATTTTTGGTACCAATTAGGACCATACTATCCTGGCAGGTGTAAGGGTCTAACAGCCCCAAGTCTGTCCACACAACAAGAAGTTAGTACCAAGCAGTGCCAGAACAAAAGGGGGCAAATTCCTTGGTGCCCTTGTCCACATCAAGTTTCTGCTTGGCTTTTACAGTGACATTGGAGCATTCAAGCATGGGCAATCCTGTAATGGGGCCACTGAATGCCGTGCACTAACAACCGATATGTTTCTTGGGTCTAATGGGAGGTATAGGATAGCCTCTCTAAGTTTCTCACAATTACAGGTTCACTGCTAGGTCCAGTAAGTTTACATATGTACGTAGCTCTTTTTGCAAAGATATAGGTGTAGTCACAGTCACTTGCATTTTTTTCAAGATTCTTTGCATTAATAAAGATGAATGATTAAGATAACTGATTATCAGAATTGATCAAGTTGTCATGGCAACAGAACTGACGTAACTGATAAAATCCATGACTGACTCAATAGTAGGCAGATACGGTTGTTACTGTTAATTATTCTATTCCCTCTTGCAAGGGTAGTGTCCCCACAGTGTTTTTGTTGGAAGCCCCTGTTATGAAATATTTGCTATGTGATTGTGCCTTGTTGTGTGATAAAATATTGGCGTGTCTCGTGGCCAAACAGGTGCTTGTTTTATGGTGGCATATATTACATGGCAATTGTCACCACGGGACAGTAATCAAATCAAGGGTATTGGATTGCAGCCAGGAGAGATATGTATGCAATTATTTCTCTAATCCAGAAGACCTGGTATTTTAAATTAGATTTGAAATGTAGGCAATATCTGAAGTATTTGTTTGGTTCAGCTTCTGCATAGGATGATTTCTCTAGAGAATAGTTGAGTTTTTGTTATGATTATACACTATTGTCTAACAGTTTGGAGCCGCTGAAAAATACCCTTAACTCATTTCAATTGTAGCTTTGAAGGTTTACATAACATTTTGGTCACATTAGCATAATTTTGAGGATCACAAATTCATAATGGATTTCATAATGATTTCATGCTTTTGCAAAATAGACTTGATATAGCACTATATGCTAAAGAATTGAATATGAATTATGATATGCCTGACAATTTTTTTTCTTATTGCATAGGACCTGGAGTTCCATGGCGTCATGCGTTTTTTCCACCAAGACACAGACTCGAAGGAGAGAGTCACCACCAAGTGTATCCGTGTGTCCAGTACGGCTACGACTGCAGCCGTTATCGAGACGTTGGTGGAGAAATTCCGCCCAGACATGCGGATGTTGACTACGCCTGTATATGGCCTGTATGAAGTTCATGCAAATGGAGGTGAGATTTTTAGTTATTATTATTATATATTAATAAAATTATTATATTATTCATAGCTGTGTATTATAGATATAATGCAATTATTATTGACATCAACAAGTTATACTGTACATCAAAACATGGCCACAACTAAAGAATTATAGTCTTTGATTTTGAAGTGTCCATTCATTTCGAAAATATTTGTGAATTTTGAAAAGCTGTTGAGACTTGTCACCACCCTTTGTATGAAGTCTTGTGCTTGTCAATCATCATTGAGAGATGGAATGTTATTGGACGTGGGGAGATGTGATTGGAATAAATAATCAGGCACATTCTTTCATGTTCGGAGTTTCATGTTAGCAAACTTCTTAACAAAGCACCATTGTTTTATCCATTGATATTTCTGTGATCTGTTGTTTGGATGTGAGCTGCTAGGGGGCTCAATGCTTAGTCATTTATTTGTGTCGAGCTATGCCCTCAAAGAAAAAAAATAGTGAAAGTGTTTATGTGACTTTTCAAAATTGCAAACCATTCTCGACTCAACCTAGCAACTAACCAACAAACAAACCAATGCTGTTGAAGCTATGCCCTATTTTGCCAATGACCCCTGTACAGGACCCTGAATAGGCTGCTGACTGAAGACACATGTCCCATGTCACTGCCCACACACTGCCACTAACACAAACTCCTTTTCACAGAGGAAAATCACATTCTTCACCCTGCATACCTTTCCCTACACTACAACCTTGGCCTGTCAGTGGGGCATACCTAAACATTCCATGTTGTTCATTTCCCTGTAAACAGGAAATTTTTCATTTTGAAATCTTTCTGGAATATGTTTCTAGTGACTCAGAAAAGCTGTTCATGAAAAAAAAAATTCAAAACCACTGTTATTCTTTCAAAGCATAACGAATTGAGGAATTAGACTAATTTTCTGGTCTAATTTCCTGCTTCCACACTAGACAAAAGTTATCTGTCTAAAAGATAAATATCTCAGGGGAATATGACTCTTACCAATTACATTGTAGCCTTTCTTTGCTGTGTGTGTATACAACAGTAGGAGGAAATCTTCCCTTTAAATAAATTATGGTACTTGTTTGCTTTGAAGCCTTTTGTCCTGTGATTGTAAAAAAAGATAAGTCCTATTTGTTACAGTTTCCTGAAATATCACTACGTTAGCAAAATGTATTTTGACAAATATGAATAAAACATGATAGAGAAAAGCATCTGCTTTCATGTGATATGTACAGGTAGTTCTTTTTACTGTCACTGTTTGGAAAGTGTGACTTTCAACATGGTAGCTTTGAAATGTAAAAAGACATTCCAGGTTTAACTGACCAGCGTTTAAAATCGCCCCCCTCGTAAAGTCAAGGGCATGCAGCCCTACCATATCTCCTGATGGTGTGACTTCCGCTGGGTTGTTTTGAAAGCTCAGTGTCCAGTGTTCAGAATGACAGGAATGTTTGTCAGGGTGAAGTAAAGGACATATGCTGGGGGCTCACAGATATATGGGCTGACCCCTGCCTAATTGAGTAAAGTGTGAAGGATGGAAAGTCATGTTGGAAGTGTAAAACTATCACTAGTATCAGTATCCCTTTCTAAATTCTGTTTTTGGCCAGTTTCGCTGCGAAAAAACAAACTGTCCTTTACAAGAGAAGCAGTTCTATTCATCAGCAATGACGGAGCCTCAGAGGTGAAGAAAGTTGAATTAAAAACATTTTACAGTATGTGAAATTATTAATATTTGGAGACTGAACAGCTGTCAAAATTAAATTGCATTACCTCATGATTCAACAACCTTGCTTTTACAGTTGTCAACCTTTGGACACTCTAAATCTTGATCTGCTGGGTATATCCGATATATTATTTGTTTACTGCTTTCCATTAACTATTTAATTCTCTTCTACTTCTCTTCAAGACAGTAAACTTTTGTTTCTCCCATGTTGTATAAAGCTCTACCCAGTAGCAGTTCACTGACAGATCCGTCCCTAAGCAGGGTGGCATGTTTATAGTTGTTGTCCCTCTGCGGGCAGGTAACCTTGTCCCATATGGTCTAACAAGGCTCCCCTGACGCCCACTGCCTAATCCTGCCTCTTCTAACATGGCCACCACAGCTAGCAAACAACTATACATATATCTCACTCAGACTGACAGCAAGTATCTCAATTATTTATACAAGAAAGCATAGTTCAACTTCTTAAAGTTAAGTTCTGTAGTAATTACGAGAATGCTGAATGTGAAGCGTAGGGCTAAGGTTGTCCTGAGAAGTGGCATTGTCTGGAATGAACAGTAAACATGCCTCATGGTGAAAGTAAATAAATCAGTATCCCATTCTTGATGGGAACCAGGTTGAGAATGGAAAACCCAAGGCTTAGCTCTAAGCAACTGTTTAGGATTGTTCAAAATCAAAGGAAAGTTACACCGACTGGTTTTGATTTATCACCTATTTCTGTAACATTATGTTCAATAGTAAATTTGAGGATGAAAATAAAGCAAGTGCAGGTGCAAAAGTCTAATTTATCATTTCTCTTTGTGAGCTTGATATGATAACGTCATACCTTGTATTGATAGCATTTTCATTGTTGCAATGCCAAAAACATTCATATACAAATTGAGTTAGCTCTCACTATCATGATATTTTTGCCTGATTGTCAATTAAATGCTTACCAGCTCCAAAACCTTAGTTTGAGGAGAAGATGTCTGTTAGAACTTAGATTAGAACAGACATCTTGCCTTCGAATCAAGTCAAGAGTTTCTGTTTGTCTGTAGCAGGAGATTGATAGCTGTTGAAAGGGATAGCATGTGCCAGGTTGTGCCCTGTTACAAGCCAGACTTTTCTGTTATCACTAGTCATGTGTGTGTGGTAAACATCATGTTCAAAAGTGGGGATTTAACTTGATACAGAACAAGGTGATGGTTTGGATCAGTGTTTCTAGAACATAGGTTGTTCTCCTTCTGAAATATAACAAAGATACAACTAACCATGTAGATGTATATACCAAAAGGAGATCCAAGAAACTAATTCATAAAGGAAATTTATTTACATCAACCAAGAAGGGAAAGAGCTGAGTTTGGGAAGTTGATTTAGCTAATTTATCAAAATAATCTAAACTTCCTTGACATACTGAAACCAGAGAAAACTGTGATTCTCAGAAATGGTTCTCTCACTGGCACAAGTTGAGATGTTATTTTAACCAACCGCACATAAACTGTGTTCTTGGCCAAGTCCTTTGTCGAAAAGGTTGACTTTGTAAAGTTTATGTGCAGTTAGGTCTTCACATGGTGTTGGCATTAGACACTGTCACACATGTGGAGTACAGATCGCCCACACAAACTTAGAGCCTGGGAGGCTTGGCTTTGTCAGAACTGTTGGATAAGGTCTGGCTGGCCTAAAAAAACTTGGGTTTCTCATCCTGGAAAATAGTCTGTATAACAATTGGAGGAAGACAACTTCAAGAATATGCAACTTTGAAATTCTACAATTTTCTGTGTGTGTTGTTTGTGTACCTTTCTGGTTTGCATAATTTTGGAACAGTTTCCAATTTGTTTCGAAATGCACCCCTTCCCATGTCTTGAAGTTCGGAATGTCCCCTAAGATGTGAGTTCCTAACCCCTTGCAGACAGCCTGTGGTGCGATTACAGAAACACAGGTGTGAGACAGGGTGCAGCTGCTACTGTCTGTACTCAGTACCCAGGGGAGGGGGTTGTTAGGGCTGATCCAGGAAAGATAGGGAGGGGTACAGTGTATGTGTAAATAAGAAAAGTGTAAAATGTTTCGCCAAGGATAGTGTACAAACTCTCCTGATATTACGCCAATGGAATACTAATTCGTCTTTATCAGCCCTCAGTAATCAGTTCAGGGTCATGCCATACTGAACCTTGTCTGTATAATATAATACTTCCTATCTGTAAAATATAATACTTCCTTCCTGAGGGAAGCCAGCCCAGCATTATTTAGTCTTAACTGTGAATAGTGATACTTCAGATATTACAGAGTCTAACCAGGTGATAAGCAAGAGTAGTGACTTGTCATTTAAACAAACTATGTAGACTTTGCCATATTGATCCTAGTGGCCTTGTCTTGCAACTCTCTATATAGAGTTAACCTTTTCACTGCCATGTACTTATCCAAGTAGGAAATAAATATTGGTACACTGAGATCCAATAGGGAGAAGGTTAAACTTAAAAGTTATAACTGTCAATATTGGAAGCAGACAGGTATGGTAAATGTGATAGATCTATTTCTTGAATTTTGAAAACTCTTTTGGGATTGAGTCTACATGTAACTTAAAATGTCGCCTCTTTGCCCAAGGTTGCCCTGAGTGGGATAAGGCCAATCTTAGCTGTCTACTCGGGGGTGGTTCTAAATGGAAACCAGAAGTTGTAACAGTATTTTTCCTAGCAGTGTGTCTCCGCCAGAGGCTAAAAGTTGTCAAGCTGTATCATCGCTCACTTACACCCCCTTTGATTTTCCACTAGAGGCTGCGACCCCTCAGCGAACAAATCTTTGACAGATTGCTCAGCTAATTTTATAGACAAAGAAGAAAGCTTTCAACGTTTTATGTGTTTTGTTGTCTTTTAAGTAATATTTTGCAGTGTGCTTCCTATTCTTAGTGAAGCTTTGTACATATATGTATGTAGTTGCACCACGTATATAAATACGTGGTGCAACTAAGCGGCTTCCTCTGTATTTTTGTTGAAGTAAGGGTCGCACAAAAAAGACAAATCCAATTTTGGCCACTCAATGGTCATACAGTGAACGATGTCTAGTTAAATAGAGGCCTACTGTATTGGCACAGTTAAATATCTATAAACTCGACAGCCCTGGGAATAAAACGTCTTTATTAGTCATTCTATAAAGTCAACACTACAGGAGTTTTGGTGATACCTCTTCAAAGCTGATACTTTTGGACCAGTTTGGATTAAAAAAATCCTCCACACCCCTCCATCCCTGTAAGTGTTTGAAGCTCCAGGGATCCAAAAAGTAATAGCATGGGTAAGATGGCTGTTTTAGGATTTGGACAGCGTTCAACAGAGGTATTAAGGCAGGAGTTATGAAAGTTATCTGGAACTGCAGGGAAGGTTTTGTGTGTGGGCGGTTGGTTTGAACTGATGCCAACTCTAGTGTTAAAGCAAAGGGTGGATGTAATTATAGTTCAACATGCTTGGAGATCTTAGCATTTGTCTGAAGGCACCAGTGTCTATATTTTGAGCCAAAGGGGTAGATAGCTCTGTTTAGTTGTTATGTTATTTCAAAGGTCAAGACAGTAACTGTTAACAACCAGTAGCTCATACATTACTGATACTAACAGTTACTGTTTCAAAATATAAGCAAGATATCCGAAGCTACCATATAAGTAGAACAAGTACATTTGTACATGTACACTAAGCATAACTGTCATCAAATCTTGCTTACGACTGCAAAATTAAGTCCCCTTGGAAAAAAGAATTTGTAGTAACGCGAAAAAATAAATTTTCTCCTATGAAAATCCATACTAAGTTCAGTTTAAATTTACCCATATTATTTGTTGCTTGTATGAGTTACAAATTGTGCGTTTGTGTTTCCAGAGGAGCGCCGTTTGGATGACAACGAGAAGCCTCTGTTGGTGCAGCTGAACTGGAACAAGGACGACCGGGAAGGGCGCTTCCTGCTCAAGAGGGAGGACAACCTCAACGTTTCCGTATGTCTGCTGATCACTCTTGATTACACACTATCTGTGCTGTAGATACAAACATGGGACATCCTCACACTAGGATGTAATAAGGGAGATGCCAGTGCTGTGCATTTAGTAAATTGGCAAATAGTTTTGCCCATGATCTTTTCTTTTGTGTGCTACAAGAATTGAGGCAATACAAAGTCAGAAAGAACATATTTATACAGTATATATAAAGTTGTCATTTGAAGAAATGTACAAATTTCCAAAGCCCCTCTACTTAGATTCTTGATTGCCAGGATTATGGAAAAGGCCTGTGATTCTTAAGAAACAGCAAGTGTCTAATGAGTCTGAGTAAAGTTCAAAGGATGTTGCCCTACTAGTGTGTTGTAATTCAAGACAGGCTGCAGAGGGTGCCACTAAGTGACTCAGTGGGAATCATGGAAACTCTACCCAATGTTTGTTTTATCAGGGTTTGAAGCAGCCAAGAAATACTTTCTCACAACTGAAAGTAATTGTGTTTATTGTGAAACCAAGGGCTGCATCCCTTGCCTTGGTTTGAATATAATACATGATGGTTTTTAAGAAATAGCAATAAGACGTTTGAGAAAGTGCAAGGTTGTCAAGTTTGGTGCAATGAATTGTTTAACCTGCCAACTGATAATTGATATGATAATTTCAGGGTACTGGTGACTACTTTGAAGACAAGTCTGTCATGCAGAACTTCAAGAGGAAACCCTCCAAGAAAGAGAAGAAAGAGGAGAAGAAGAAGAAAAAGAAAGAGGCTCTAGCTCTGAAGGGCAAGGAGAATTCTCCTAAGGTATCCCTTCCCAAGGATGATGTAGGTTTTGAACTTTTCACAACTTTCTCACATTTCACTCCATCATTACTGAAAGCACCCTACCCCTAAAATCCAGTCCTTTACATCTGTTCCAGCTCTGCCATCACCTAAAAGCTTTGTAGAGAACTTCTAGCTATCATTTTTCTGATACCTCTTACCCCTACTACTTTATGGTTTGAGACTGATTATCAATCTTGGCAGTGATGAACTTAATTTGCAAAGGCACTGCTATTAATCTATTGAAAAATTCTTCTTCAATATTGAACCAGTTGTCAAATGACAAATTGTTAATAGTATTAATAAAAACAAAAAAATTGCCATGTAGCTACTTCGATTTTTTAGAATTGATTGACAGATAGCCAGTTCTAAATCAGTAAATTCAAAAAAGAAAATGTCAAATTTTATCCTCACAATTTTTTCAAAATGAACAATGGATTCTGGGCACAGAGTGATTTCAGGTTCATATGCATGTAAAATCCACAATCATTGCATGAGAAATTTGCATGATTATGATCAAATAAGGGATCAGGGTGAATTTTTAACTGAGAGAATTTTTACAAAATTAATTTCAAACAGTGAAGCCTGGCTTTGTGTGCATGGAAATTATACAGCATGAGGCATGAACAAATTGCATGTACATAAACTGATGTATAAATTGCATGACATCTTAAATATGATTATACATCAGATTTCACTTTGATTTGACAACCTCAAGTAGTCAATAACTGATTGATGTTAAGGGAGGCTATATAATATCTGGTGCAGTGTTTCAAACAGCTATAATGAAAAAAAGCTGAAGTTTTTGTAAGATGACTAATCTATATATGTCCTGTCCCAGACCCCCACCTCCCCACAAGGCGAGGAGTCTGCAGCAGAGAAACTGTACCAGGAACTGCCGGAATCCGGTTTCACGCGCTCCATCTCCAACCCCGAGGCCGTCATGAGGCGGAGACGCCAGCAGAAACTGGAGAAGAAACTACAGCAGTTCATGAGCGGGCCAAGCTCAGGTACGGTCAGGGTCAAATACGGTTAGCTGAACCCATAAACATGGAAACATACAATCACGCGTCTTTACAATGATGTGGTCTACGCATAGAAATACACAAACAAATAACAGATACCTGAATTTATTGTAAGTGATGTTGCATATAGGAAACTTTCCAATAGCATATGGGCAACTTTGCAAAAGTACAAGTAGCTATGCTGCCTTTGAGGACTGTGCCACACACATTGTCTTATTTGTAAATAAGATAATTTATTTCTTCTTACCTAGGTGGCACCCTGAAAGTGTATGCTGAAACTATCAAACCAGAGGTGCCCTACAAAACTCTCCTGCTCTCCACCAATGACACGGCTGCGTTCGTGGTGAAGGAATCCTTGGAGAAGTACGGCCTAGACAAGGAGGACCCCCTGGACTACTGCCTCGTACAGGTAAGAAGTCAAAAGAAAAGGCAATGGGTCTATAGCTAACTTTTAAGGCATCTGATTGTTGTTGATCAATTGTTTCTCTTTAGAAGGTTACATCAAATACCTCCTATTTCACAAAAGTATAACAGGTGAAGAAGACTTCTTGAAATACAACTGTCATTTCCAGGCAAAGTTGGTATGGAGCCTTGATAATCCATGTTTTGCTATGTATCTGTATTATCTCTTGGTACCTGTGATAGTGTCACTTTTAATTCTTTTGAATAGAACACAGGTAAAGGTTCTTTTTTGATGAAAAAAAGAAGAAAATACCTTCTAACATATACTATGAGGTCTTATAAAGAAGTGTCGTGTATTATGGCACTGGTATATCAACTTGGACATTTTATGACGGCTCTTCAAATAGACATTACAATATCTTGTGAATGAAGCATTGTGTTGCCACTTGCTTATGTTAGAGCAAGTAGTACTTCCCGCAATGTTATTTCACTTTTCCGTTCCCCTTTCTTAGCAATCTACCTCCAGACTTAGGAATGTATGTATAACTTTTGCTAACAATGTTTCAAAACTGTAGTCCCTGTTGTTTATATCTGCACCCACACACACTTTTCTAATGCTTAGGTGTGGATCAGAAAAGTTCAGAGGGACGGAGAGATGGTAGTTACATGTAATATTGTATAAAAGAAAATTAAAATGTACAAAATGTTAGCTTGAAAACAATTTCATTTTATACATTTTATATTTTTATACTCACCTACCCCTCATACATTCTGGTCCATCTTTAAGCCAAAAAAATACCAAAGATGCTAAAGTTTCCAACTACAGTCAAACCTGCCTATAGTGGTCACTCAAGGGACTGGCCAAATTTGACCACTATGGCCAGGTGACCACTATAGAGAAACAGCCGGTTAGTTGACCCCCCCCCCCCAAAAAAAGGGACACATGCTTTGAGTACCAACAGTGATGTCTTTATTCTGAAACATATGAATACATACATTTGCAAAGGTAAACCCCTTTTATATGTACATGTCTTAGTTCAATAATTTGTTGTTCTTTTGCTTTAGTTGTACTTTATTTTGTACTTGCTTGAAAAAAAAAGAAATACAGAAATATTGCATGGAAACATTAACTTGACATCAAAGATACATACACTCAACATATTCAGTTCATCTATTCTGGGACAATGAAACCATTCACATAATTTAAAACATACAAAATCACTGGTTGTCATTTACTGCTCTTGTGTACATACTAGTACTACATGTGGCTAAAGAAAAGAAAGCAAATCAAGCAACAAACTTTCAACTCCAAACAAATTTCTATCGACTGCAAAATCATTTAATCTAAGCTCAGCTTTCGACGATTTCTTCTCACTCTCTCTGCCAGTCGAATCACTTCCACCTTTGGAATAAGTTTGGCGTCCGTCTTTCCGCTTTCGCCATCGTTTCTCCGCAATCGCCACGTTACTAGTAGTTGTTGTTGTTAGTCGAAAAGTGGAAGAGAACGACATCGCCATGTTTTTGTTCTTTGGTGAACACTTGCTTCGCGCGACCGACATACGCCACAGCGAATTCCAACCACGTAAATAAGTTATTTTGTACCAAGATGCTGTCTATTTAGTTAACAGGAAAATAATTGTTCGTCAGTTGCCAGTTACTTTCCGTTTTTGGTCGTTTTTGAACATGAAAACTTAGCGAAAACTCTCCTTTGTTTACGGCTTGGGTTTCTCCCCGCGTGGGTTGTCTGCCTCTACCATTATGCCAATGTGGTAGTCAACAGAAAATTTTCTCCTTTCAGACTTATATCTTTTCTAAAATATCCACTACAGTGTTAAATTTACATCTAAAATTAACTGTAGTAATGTATTTCAAATGTTTTCATAATGTAATTACGTCATTTGACGCTAATGATGTTAAATAAAACTCGGTGTATCTACCTCCATTACAGTGGAGTCTTCCGATGACCCCAATTGACCTCCCTCTGCAGCAAACATGCGCCATCTTGGAAAAATACGAAACGCATTTTCGAGCCAAATTTCTTGAATTATGCCCATGAAAAACTGAAGCTATGCACGTATCTACGCATTTCAAGGAATCGAGAAACCAAATATGGATATTCTTAAGTTTTTTTGTAAAGATAATTGCCGTAATCTTCGCCGAGCGGCCGAGTCCATTGAAAGCTCCATGCGGCACGCACGGCACTGGTGTTGGGGAAAACGCAGATATCAAAGACACCCGCGACCGCAGAAACTTCGTGTCAAAAGCCAGTTTTCCTTTATTTCATACACATATGGAGTCTAATTTTCAGTTCACATTTTAGTAATGTAGCGATCGGAAAATTATCACAAGGCTCATAACGGTCGTAGCCCGAGGTGGGGTGGTGTTACGGCCGTGGTGCTTAGCGGGTTACGGCCAGCCGCGACCGCTATCGGCGGTGTTGACATGCCGGCGGGACCGGAATGGGGTGACCGCTGACCGCGTTGAACAGTGACCGCTATAGACACGATTCTTAATGCTTACGTCAATGGGAAAAATTCAAGGGACCGGCAAAAACTGACCGCTATGGCCGAGTGACCACTATACAAAGGTGACCGCTAGTACAGGTTTGACTGTATGTTGTATAATTTTAGATAGTAGTAGCCTCCTTTTCTCATTTGTCTGCACTGTTTTGCATGACCTGTACATGTACTTCCAACCTTACTAGTTCACAAGTGCAGCAGCACTAGTAACATGTTTGTCTATGTTGTGTCTTGGCTAATCAGTAACAAAGCACAAGTGTGATGGTTTCACTTCCTCCAACATAGAACATGAAGGCAGTCCACGTAACATGTACATGTATGAAAGCAAGATAAGGAAAAATATCTCCTGATATATTCAATGTCAGGGACTTCAGTATACCACTGTTTACTTGTGATTGGCTCACCAAACCCTCTTTATGTTCTGTGGTAGAAGGAGTGAAGTGACCACTTGCTCATCCCAGTAGAAAACTCTCCGTAGCCCCTCAAAACTATTGGCCTGATCCTTGTCCTATTCCCTGGACGATTTGCAAGGAAACCTTGCAAGTTGTCTCTGGACACGGCTTTCTGGTGGGAACATGGTTTCTTCCAGAAGCAGTGCAGGACAAGGTTACTCAGGCCGCTCCATGTTCTTGCGTGTTCTCTTCTCTCTGTGTCTCCTGGCCTGTAGGTCCAGCTTCCCCCAGGAACCTCCACCTGGAGAAGGATAGGCAACAACCTCAGCCCCATCAGGGAGGTAATCCCTGCTGCTACGTGCCGTCACCTTGCTCTGACCTGCCCCCTGCACCACAGTAGCCCCCCTCCCCCTCCTGCCCACTCCTGCTCTTGTGCTGGCTTCTCCCGTAGTGTCTGCCACTGTGCTGCATGCAATTTTCCCAAAGATGACAGAACCATCAAGCCATATTTCAAGATGATGGACAGACAGCCATCTTGGATTGTTTTTTTTTTTGTGAAGCATGATGGAAGTTTGTCGCTGTCTTGTACTTTTCCCTCTAGTTTTAGTCTGTTCCCTTTCCTTTAACTGTAATTTGCTCAGCAGTGCTTTTCCCTAGCTTTCCCTAAGCCCTCCTCAGTGTTGTATCACAAGAACCCCACCTCCCAAACAACCACCTGCCTGATACTGCAGAAGCTTGTACCACCTGTTGTCACTGGCTTTGGTTACAACTAGCTACCCCCTCTTCTGTTGAGACTTTATCCTGCATTGTCTGTCATGTATTTTCTGTGGTTGTCTTTTATTCTTTTCAAGACCTTGTGATTGTTATTGCAAGAAGTGTACAACTTGCTCCTCTTTCTTTTTGACCTATTTTGGCAATGTCAGTTGCTTATAATTTAGTACCCTAGCACCCCTACATATGTTGAATGTCCATGTCTTCACTCCCTGTCATTGTATGAAAAGCTTGTGGATAACTGTAACATACTGCCTTCATCTGATCAAGTAAAATGTTGCCTGCTGTTAGTTGCTGTATGCACTAGAATATTTTGTGATCCTTTTTAACTTCCCAACTTAAAATTCCATCCTTTCTGTTGTCAGTTATTTCCTTTTCACCTTTCAAGATCAACTGTTTGCTTAGTTTGCTTATAAGTTCAGGCCCTTGTTTCTTGTTAATATGCATGTTTTCTTTCCTGCATCAAGATTATTACTAACTTACACTTACCATACAGTTCAGACCACAAGGACTATCAATTGGACCCAGTTTTCTTTTCTTTTAAACCAGTTATTTCTTTCAGCCATGGAAGAACATTAAGTTCACCTATTATTTAGTTTCAGATTTGTTAAGTTGTATCTACATTAAGTTAACCCTTCCAATGTCACAGCAACCAGTAACACTGGGAGGGTTAAAGGTGTAACTCTTAAATGTGGGTATCTTGGATTCTTTGTAGGGCATCAGAAATTTGGAGGGTACATGATTGTTGATTTACAGTAGTAATTTCTTTAGTATAACCTAATTATATTTCATGTGCTCAAGCTTTCTTAACCTTCCAAGTGCCACAGCCAATTAGAAGTAGGCATCATACATGTTGTAATTGGCTCATGACATTTGGATGGTTAAACATGCTGATGTTTGTTGTAACAAGTTCAAATCTTGTACACAGGTATACCCATAGCAGGAGAAGGTTAATTTGTCTGAGAATTTCATGTTTACTGGAGAACTGAGCAATGTATATTTTATCCAGGTTCAGCTCCCACCAGGCAGTACCACTGTGACCGAGACTGGGGGGTGGGGCAGGGAGTTGATTCTAGATGATGATGATTGCCCCCTCCAGATCCTAATGGACTGGCCTGCACAGAAAGGTATGTTTTATCAGGAATGTTCCTGTAAAAACTTAAATATATGCTTGACCTGGATTACTAGAAAAGTTATACATGCATTTGTCTAATTTTTAAGTTGATGGGCTGGCCTTGCACTAAGGAATAGGCTCTATACTTTCCTCCGTGCAGCTTCTTCTTGAATTTCAGATTACAAAATGGCAATCTTTGAAGAAAACCTCTGCATTGGATTCCAAACCACCATTGAATTTGTTGTAGAGTTGTTCACGTACCTTGTGTTTTTGTAGGCACCCTGGCCTTCCAGTTAAAGAGACGTCCCTCTGACGCCCGTGGACAGAAACGGAAGCCCAAGAAGTCCAAGAGCAGCAGCAAGTCCAGCGAGAGTGACAGTTACCAGGACATGGGACCTGTACCACAGGACAGGCTACCCTTCATGGTGGAGCTCAACCCTGGTGGGTTACTTAATCTAACTAAAAACCCTTTCTACAGTGTCAGTGGATGTCAGTAATTTGTGGTAGATCGTATTTTCCTCTCCCGTTGTTGATAAAGGCATTGAGAAGTATTCTTTTTCTTAGAGGACACCATGTTATACAAGTTTTCAACTATAGGTGTTGCTTCCTCATATAATTAGAAAATGGTAGACATAGTGCTTTACAGACTTATAGCTCCTGACATGTACAAGACTTCTGTGTTTTATTGGTGAAATAAATGTGTTGTCAAGTATGGAAGCATAGCTGTAGCTGCTAGGTTTTACTTGTGATTGCTAGGTTTAGTAGCCATTGACACCAACTCTTTGATATTGATAAAGTAAGACAAATTCTTTTAGTTGTTTTAATACAAATGTAGTGATAGAGTTGAAAGTATGAACAGTTTTCTTGTATTTTCAAGACTAGATACTCTACATCTGTCATCCTCATCAACTTGATACTTTTCTCTAGCCTGAGTTTTTATCTGTTACTCATTCCTGCCCCACTCATCCCTACTTTTCTCTCTGTCTCATTCTGCCGTCTTCAGGCAAGTTGGTTAACAAGAGTAAGTTGGAGCTTCATCTAGCCTTCTGGCCTTATTAGTAACCCATGCATGCAACATTGAATAACAATAATATCAAACAAAACTCTTCTACCCTTATCTTATTCAAGGAAATGTTGCAATGCACCATCTTGACAGGTTTATCTAGACTCTTTCTCAACTCGGCCATATTTTATTTTTATCCCAGATGGTTCAGAAATGCTGAAGCCCCGCCTCCACCGCCTACAGCCGAATGTCACTGAAGTTGGCAGCGAGAGATCGTCAGCTACAAGCGGGCAGTACCTTCAGGTAGGCTTACAACTGTCTGCGCTGATGTCTATATTATACATGTACCTTCGGTAGATTAGTTCTCAAGCTACTTTACATAATCACACTGCAGCTTTGGCATTTCCATTGAAGGATATTGTCACAGTGGTAAAATCATGTATGGTGTCTTGAGGTTCAGTCTTCTCCACATAACAAGAGGTTTGAGATATTGAGGAGCAGTCCAAGAAAAAGTGTTAGAGGATGTTATTTTCAAATGAAAAATAAAGTATTGCTAGAAGGTCAACCAACAATTGATTATTTGCTGAGAAATGTTGGCGGATTTTTCTTGGTCTATCGCAAAGTGTGGTAAAGTTTAATTTTGGAGTTTTCTTGTACACTGCTGCGTTTGTAATGTGATACTTGTTCTTGTTAGTCAAGGCTAATCCATTTGCAGGGTAAAAGGGTAATGCTTGTCTTTTTTACTGGGTAGACTCTCTTCCTTCTTTCATCATTCTACCTTACATTATTAACTCTACTAAGACCACATCCTGACACATATTACTAGTCCTGACGTTTCCACACTACTTCTGGTAGAAGCCAATCTGTCCTCTGACCCACTAACCCAGCTGAGCACTTCTCCCTCCCACCGGCACAGCTGAATGTGGCGGAGACAGACTCTGGGTACCACTCCTCCTCCAAAGGGGAGGTAGGTGGCCACCTTCTCCTGCTGTGTGGGTGGTAAAAACAACTCCCCTGCATAGAGAACCATGGGCTAATGCAATTCTATTGCTTGTTTTTCAGGCTAAATACACCTAAAAGGACAATGTTTTGGCAAATAAGTTCTTGATCGTAGATATGCAAATTGGTTCTGATTGTCACCGAGAATAAAAAAAAGTGAAATAAGCAATAAGATTGGTTTTGTCCCAAATCCTAAAAGCCAAAGTTGTGTAAGTGGTTGTCACCCAGTAACTAATATTAATGCTAACTTGCTAACCATCCCTCTTTGCTTTTGTTGGTGGCAGTGTGACTAGTCTAATTTTCTTGGTTATAAACAGGAGGTAATGGCTGTGCATGGAGGACCTTGTGCTCAACCTAAGGCAGATTTTCTCTAATTTTTAATCTTACACAGGGCTAGCATGATAGCCAGCATGCTATGTCCTGTAAGCCCTCCTTTATGTTACAGTTGACTTTGGTCAAATAAAATGTTTGGAAATGAACAAATTCAGCTTCTTTATTACGAATTTTTCCTCATCATCATCGGTACAAGAAGCAGCTTTCTTAATTGTGAAATATCTTAAGTTTCCAATCCAAAGAATCTGTTTGCTAAAGAAATACATAAAAGTTGTTGATACAAATTTTTTTCTTCCTTTTTTTCCACAGCTGTTTTCTCCCAATGTGAAACCGCGCCACTGTGTCATCGCCAACATGGAGGGGGTCGTGACGGTGACACCGACCAACCACGACGCGGAGACGTACGTCAACGGGCAGCGAATCTACGAGACCACCATGCTACAGCACAACTCAGTCGTCCGCTTCGGCAAGATGCACACCTTCCGCTTCTGTGAGCCAGTCCCAGTCATAGAGGTATGGCTAACGTCCTCTATTGGTGACATACCTGTACTTCAAATTTGGAAATGTACATGCAAAGTCATTACACCACAAAGATGTATTTCCATTGAATTAGTACTGAAAATATCTGAAAATAAAATAAATGAATTCACAGTATTTCTCTCATTTTTTCCAGCTACATGTACCTGATTAAAAGCCTGCTTAATCCTAATGTTGACATATCATTTCCTTGTTCCTTACAAAAGTCTCAAGGAGGAAGACCAGACGTGACCCAATCCTCCCCAAGAAGGGGACCCGCAGAACAGTCCAGGTACGAAAGACACTTCCTTTTTATCTTTAAGGAAAGCCTTGTTGTGAACATCATCAAGTTTCTAAGAAAGGACCCTGCAAACATATTGGTTACTTGTAATTAGTCCACGGTAGTTTCCGTGTTTATGTTTATATTTGCATTTGTTTTGGCAACAGCTTGTGAGACCAATAAGGCGCAAGTTTTGTTGGTCTGCAAATTGGTGTACAGTAGTGTGTGCACATGTTTTGTTGACTCATCCCAAATTTGTGCACAGTCGTGTGTAACTACACGTGTTTTGTTGACTCATCCCACATCAACAACATCCACATCATGTCAACACAGCATCAGTGTGGATTGCTAATTGTTGTGAAGTGGGGTTGTACAAGCCGGCTACTCACATAAACTAAACCATTAACACATGGGGATGAAAGAGTACAACATGGTGTCGCTAGTCCAAACTGCCCACTGCCTCATCTCAGTTCATTTCCTCCCTTCCTTACCATTTCCCTCATCTTCTGTAACACATGGGCAATGCCACTTTAATTCCTTGGTTTTTGTATAGTGGTTGAAAAAGTGAAATGAATTTCATGCACAAAATATAACATGGAGTAATCAGATAATTCTGAGTTGATTCTTTGTAAGTGTAATTTAGTTTGAAGTTCTTCTTTCCTATGTAACTTGCTGTAAGGTGCAAGTTTTTTGTTGTTGTTGTAAAGACTCACATTTCTTTGAATATCCAATGATTGCTCACTAGTTGTGCATCTCAAAATAAAAGTTTTTTCTCAAAACCTGTTTGATGAAAATATACAATAACCAAGGAATGGAGATGAAGTTGCCCTATCGCACTAACAAGTCTCCAGGGAGCATGCTCTTCCCCATCTTCCTTTCTAACTTGCGTTGATTTCCTTGTTGATTACTGGCCTGCGTTGGACTGATCCTCCCAGAATGCTGAACGCTCTGGTTCGCGACTATGTCCGAAGGTTGGTTCTCCCCAGGCTGTTCTTTTGTTGTCTTAACTCCTCTTCTTCCGTTCTGCACCCTTTCCTCATGATTCCAGACTGGTGTATTTACCAGGTGTTTTGAGATGATAACATGTCTTGCACAGTGCTGGGAAAGAACATCTTTCTTGAAAAAAATTTAGTGTTTATAACTGATGGAAATTAGCTTTCAGTAGTCTCTTCAGTTTTGTGAATGTTGCTGAAATAATGCGTTAAAATGCACAAATAACAGCTTTGCTCGTTTGGAAACTTTTTAACTTCAGAATCTGGTGAGGAAGTCACCTGATAAGGAAAGCATTCAGTTATTATTAAAGTTCAAGAAAGAGAGAATTGTAAAACTGAAGAAAAATTATTGAAAAATTAATTTTGCTCACTAACTGTCACTTCAGTGCAGGATCTGTTGTATCTTACAAAACACTTAGTACATTCACCATGTCTCCCATTTCTTACTTTCCCACACGTTTATAAGATAGTCATAAAACTTCCCAATTTTTTTCTGTCTCTTTCTTTGCCTCTTGGACCCCAGGTGCTCTAGAAGGTTTGTAGGAAGGCTTCCTAACCTGTGTGATGTGGACTGCATGCTTGGTTTAATCCTAACACAACCATGTAACATGGCATTGACTGATTGCATGCTGTTTCTAACTGTGGTTCTTTGTGTTAATTGAATTCTAAATTTGCCTACAAGAAGGGAGAAACTACACACCTAGACCTAATATAACAAAACTAACCTCCCCTTTCCTAAACTAATTGAAACTACATGTAACTTTAACATCTCATTTCTTCAAAGGCATTATATAAGGACATACATACAGGAAAATTAAACAACTGAGTGACAAACTTTTGTTTCTTGTCTGAGAGCCTTAGCTTTGTTACACCATGTATTGCTTCTAAAATGATATATGCTTTTGTTGTACTATTTGAGGTATCTAAGACTTTGACTTTGGAACAAGAAAATGTACCACACATACCATTGTGTATACTTAATATTCTCCTCAGATTCCCTACCTAACCACCCTGATTGCTACATTAGATTCCATGATGAAGTGGTGGTAATGTTTGTCCTTCCTGACCCCTATCTCACCACTAGGGTCTGTAATGTGTGTTATATATGTCCTGTCTACCCACCCACAGCCCCAGCTCAGGCCAGGCCAACTTTGAGACAACGTTTGACGTCGACGGCCACATCGAGACTGTCACCAGTCCTGTGAACAAGGTGAGGATTAATTAAATTGTTACTTCAGTAAAGCTACAGAATGGAACAATTACAGTTGGTATAATACATTCGGGTCTGAATTATAGATATCCCTATGAATTATTACTTTCATGTACTGTCTTGTGGCAACACAATACAAGAGTCTAGTTGTAAGAACTATATGATGCTATTTAGGAAACAAAATTGTTTGACAGTTAAGTGACGTTTTCTTCTTCCCCCTAAAGACACCTCCAAGAGGCCTACAAGAGAGGCCAGTTGACGTCCCACCTGAACACATGCCACCAGTCAGGTAAGGACACCCTGCTATCTGTGTTTGTGTAGATGAAGTTGTCATGGCTTTGTAGCATTGGCAATAGTAAAATGATCCTACAATTGCTTTTTTTCTCATGTTTTTAGAGATGAAATAAGTGACTAGAATACATATATTATGTAGAGTGTAAAAAAGCACGTACTGTGAGCAGTGCAGACAATTTGTATGTAGATTTCTCAGGAAAATTAAGGTCATCGAGGTCACAATCATATGTCTGTGTTGAACTGTTTAGCTATAGAACTGACTGTTGAGAAAATAGGTTTATGAAAATAGTGCTCTATCGAAAACGTCCTTAGGCCACACCAATTTAATTTCTTGGTTAACGGATTCAGCGCTTCATTTTTTTCAGATTTGCAAATAAAAATAAAAATCCAGAATCAACTGCAAAATGCTCATATTTTGCCCTGAACAGTTGAAAACAGACCTTTTCATCCTAGTTGTTACAGTTATTCCATCTTTCAATGCAGTGGTATCATTAAAAGTTCAAAATTCATTGTTTAAATTTTGAACCAGCCTGGTGTGTTGACTTCATGGCTCCTATCGTACCATTTTGGGCCGTAATACGATGCCTAGGCCTGTTTTTATTTTTTATTTTTTTTTTCGCTCGCCCGCTCCATTATTTTTCTAGAAAAATCCGTTAACCAAGAAATTAAATTGGTGTGGCCTTATGGTATGGAAGTCAGCATCTTTCCTCACACGGTAAGCAAGGTTTTACTACAGACATCAGAATTATTGCAATTACCAACTGTGGTGATTGTGTATTCGGACTGTGCACAGGCCTACAGTGTAGACTGAGCTTAAATTGCCTTGACTTTGGCCCTCTCCTAGCTACGTAGCTTATTTGCAAGTAATACTGGTTTGATGCTACATTCTTCATGTGTTAGCTTTAACAACCTTGTTGCAGTGTAACATTCATAATACTGGGGACATCTTAGGACATTGTAGTCGTCAGTAATTCTTATGACTGTTGTTGTGATGTCCATTGTCTGAAAGTTCAGAATATATGAAATGTGATATCATAACAACCCTTACAACATTGCTGCTCTAACCTCTTCAGGTCCAACATCCCCTTTGAGACTGTGCTGCCAGCCTCTATAGAGTACAGGGACAGCAGTAAGTCACCTTTACTTGAAGCGCCCTCTAGTGGTCATTACGCAAATTACATGAAAGACTTTCCTATCTATTAGCAGTGAAGTTTTCTCCTGACAGCATTTTCTACATTTTTGTCTTCTGTTTTTTGTGCAGTAACTACTATATTATGGTTGCACAATTTCTTGTATCAAAATGTAGCTATATCTGCATTGAAGTCCAGAACTTACTTGTGTTTAGCCTAATTTACAGCTACATAACATTATGTTATACGGCTTCAGAGGGTACAAATTGTATTGTGCTGTTCCCCTTCGCAGCTGAAGAACAGCTGCTGTCGCAGGTGATCAGTGAAGTCAATGGAGCTGCTGTCCAGTTCAAACTGGCCCCGACCTACACCCTGTACATGGCGGCCAGGCATCGTATCGCCTCGGACGCCAGGAACGTCCAGACGGCTGCGGAGAGGCTACACAGGCTGAACTCCATGACCATCAGAGTGGCCAGTATGATCAGCAGGACAATTCAGGTAGTCTTTTTTTTCCTACTTCCAGTCACAGAAGTATTGTTTTGGGTGGCTGATATGTGAGTTTTTGTGTTTCATGTCCAAGTTGTGACGGTTACATGGAGGATGGGAGGTAGGTCAAGCCTGAAGGGTAGTATGTGGAGGAATTCAGGAAATGGTGTAATACCTGATCAAATTGCAATTCATACGATTCCCTCCACAGTTCCAATAGTTACATTCACAAAAATTCAAAACACTTCCGGGAAGTCTAAAATATATGATTTTCATGCTTTGTCTTGTTTTTCGAAGATCATAGAACCGTGATTATGATGGATGACAGTACAGACTTATTTCTCAATTTAACTAGTTCCAACTCTACAGCATTACATGTTGTACTTTTTGTTGTGTTCAGGAGGGCAGTGCCATTGCGGGAGTCCTGGCCTTCTGGATGGCCAACGCCTCTGAGTTGCTCCACTTCCTCAAGATGGACAGGGACACGTCTCGCCAGACACAGGAGGCACAGGGAATTCTGGGGGATGCCGTACAGATGGCATTCAGGTCAGCATCTCTGTCAAGTAAAACTACTGTAACGAGGTGACAAACGGTCATCGAAATGTCGGCAGGCAATTGTATGCTGTTTGTGTACAATGAACCTTGTTGAACAGTGATTTACCAACATGATGAAAAGGATTCTTGTCATACAGTATAGCTGGATCAAGCTTTACCAAGTTAGATCAAGATTATCTTACCATATCTTAATAATTAGCCCTCTGAGGAACTGACGTATTATTAAGTTCCTTAATTCTTGGTTGATAATACAAGTCCTGGCTGTGTCTTGTCCTTTTCTGAACTGGTATAACCTGGTTATTTGTGGCTGCAGGTACCTGGTGCAGTGTATGACCCGTGAGCTGAGGGCGTCCATGCCAGCCTTCCTGGACGAGTCTTCAGAGGCAGACCAGGAGGATGAGGAGTCCCTGACAGGTAATGAACTCACCTGGATCTGCAGTAACCTCCAGGAAACACACTCAGCTTCTATGTGAATAAATGTTCCATGAAGAATTTGTTTTCATTCAGTATTTTGAACTGAATTTGTTGGACATCTTCATCAGTTTCTGTCAATGTGTGTTGGTTTCTTACATTTTGCTGTCCATTCAGGTCATTGTTTTGCACAAGTGTGTTATACATTTGTATATTCATCTTTGCATTGCTTCACCTATTTCTAGATCTTCTGCAATGTCATAGTTTGCACATGCTTAGGTGATAACTATCATAAGTCATTTACATGTACATGTTCTTTGTATGTCTCACATCTTGTTCTTCATCTCTTTATTTTTTTTTATCCCCACTTCAAACTGTCCTCATTTTTGTACCTACAAACTCTTCTGTTTCTCCTTGTCTTTCCACGTGTGTTCTCTTTCATTGTGATTCTCTTATTCTGTCTGTCCACATCACTCCCACCCACCCCATACCCACTTTCTCTGCTACCCCGTTCTGTGATGTGTCCATGTGTGCTGCTTTCCCATGGTTCCTTGAGCCAGTAAAGCCGAGCGATGCTGACCAGGGGCGTTTCTGGATGCTGGAGGCAGGCTGGAAACTGGGAAGCTTCCTAGACATGCGTGACCTGCCCATCTTTCTCAACTATCATGCCTATCACCCTAGCAACAGCCCCGGCTACCTTCCCATAGGTTGGTCAGCTGCGTATCTGTCAAGTAGATTGAATTTCCCAAGATGAAAAAATTCCTCCTTCCACAGTGCGGTTGTTTGGCAGCCAAACACTTATGGCAAAGCCTTTCATGGCAAAACTTTGACAGATATGCAGCTGTGTTGCGCAGTGTAGCATGCAAGCGTTTCAAGCTGTCTCTAAGCACTAAGAAAGACAAAAGTTTAACCCTCCCAATGTCACAGGCCAACTGAAAAGTTTTCTTTTCAATGACCCTTGGCAGTGGGAGGGTTAAAGTTGACACCAAGTTGCAGTTATGACAAAACTTCCTTATGGCTTTTGCTGAAATGTCTATAGAGGTCATGGCTTTTATACTATAGCTGGATTATAAGAGTGTCATTATTGTCTTTGGAAGTACAACAATGTAGTAAGATTTTGAATGACGGCTTCATCGTACAGTGAAACTGCATCTAAAGCAGCTGAACAGGTTAAATTTTGATTAAGGATTGAGGCTTTATTGGGCATCCCCCCAATATACATGAAAAGCAGCAATCCCTAAGACTCTTGGCTTTTTTTCTGCACTGCAGAGCAAATTTGGTACACTCAATGGACATTGGCACTTTCCAGGTTGGCTTGAGCATATTACTAATAGTGCCAGGGCTGCTTTTTGGCTTATATTGGGCTGCAACTGTTGTTTGGCTTGGAAAATTTCTCAGATGCAAAATTTGCCAACCTCTTGCTTTTGGTACTCATATATCTGTTCAACTTGGAGTCAAAATATGCAAGAAGACATGTCAAATTCAGACATCTCTAAGATATTTAGAACACCAATCTCTGTTTCCAAATACATGTATACTGTACATACAAAATGTACATAGTAAAGACATTGGCAAATTTGGGCAAAACAGAAGTGTTCACTGTCTTTGACATAATGAACAAGAAAATTTCCTCCAAAGCGCGTTCAGCCAGTTGTAGTCCAGCCGTCCCGATCTTCTGCTGTCTCGGTCGAAGGAAACTACGCAACAAATCTCGCGCCAAGTCAGAACCTGTCCTGAACGCTCAGTCTGAAACAACCCGCGCCGTCACTAAGAGCTGCGAACAACTTCCCTTAGAGACAGGTTGAAGCTTGTGCCAACTCTCTGTTTTCTCAACTTCTATTCTGCTCTATCTTAACTCCTGCATGTTTTAGACAAGGCTATGCTACAATCATCTCTACTTGTTCATTGTCATGTCTCATTCCATCCCTCATTCATGACTGTCATAAACTTTGGCTCGAACATTCAAAGCCTTCCTCTGGCAAGTTGTACAGAGTAGTTATTATTTCTGCATGAATTCTTCTAAGCATTTATTTTAGGTTTTAAGAAGAAGAAGCCATACATGAAACTTCTAACTTGATGCGTGTATAGTACTGTTCATTCTTTTTGTTTACTGTTTGCTTGTATAATTCAACACATTGCTGCTTGTCAATAGATTTTGATAATGAATAGTTGGATGGTTAGTGTTTGGGAATGTGCATGTGCCAGATTGATGGTAAACTGAATGTTTCTGTCCTGTGGCTAGCTGACTCCATGCTTACCAGGATACCAGCTGATGTACAAATTCACAGTTAGTGCTGCATCTCTTCCTGTCTACACATACTACTGTTCTATCTGTCCTCTTCACTCACTCATACATTATAGCTCCATCTCATGTTTGTAGAATGTATTTTACTAAAAAAATGCTGGGTTGCTGCAGCTCTCATGCATTTCTGATAGTTTTCTGAGCTTCTAAGCCGAGACTCATCACAAATTTAGATCACTGTTATGTTATTGTAATCATGTCATTCTTACTTGATTGATGATTGTTGTTTATTACACTGTGTCTGTCTTTTGATATCTCTCTTACTGAAAGACTTTTTGACTAAGGAATTGCTCCGTTGGCTCAAATACTTGTCTAACCAATTTGATCCTGTATACTTTAATTTCTAGATACAATGTATCCCTATCCCTGTGTATCTGCTATGTGGATTCAGCCTATAATTCAACAGTATTTTATACTGTTCAACACTAGATTGTAGGCTTTGACACGGTACACTCCCTTGTCAGTACTGTAATGTCCTTCCTGTTGTTTTTGTAACAGATGATGGTGACCACAGCGCCCACTCGTCTGAGCGCTCATTCCGTACCAGCGCCAAGGAGAACCCTGCCCGGATCAGTGGACGCTGGCTCTCCCCCAACTCTGGCATGAAGGGGGGCAAACCCAACATCGGTAGGAATCAGTCCTTTCGTCCTTAAAATTGTGATTATTATTGTCTACTGAAGTTTAATTCCTGACCAAAGATGAAAGAAAAAAGTTTGACAGCTTACATTATGACAAGTGGATATTTCTGTAAGTACCAGGAAAGTTACCAGTACCAGAAATTTTTTGGAGATAATATTGCAGCACTGCTCCTTAGTCTTGAGTTTTAGAATAATTGTTGGAAAGTGTCTATGTGGCCAAACAAGGTATCAAGAATAAATAAAGGCTTTGAATTCAATTGTGGTCCATACATGCCATTTATTGACTAGCTGATACTTTATTTAATACAAGTACACATTTCCTCAGGTGATGTGTTGAACACCCTGTCATCGGCCATGTCCCTCCTACGCCGCTGCCGAGTTAACGCAGCTCTGACCATACAGCTCTTCTCACAACTCTTCCACTTCATCAACATGTGGCTCTTCAACAAGGTAAGGACAGTAACCCCCAGTCATAGGTACATGTGGGCAATGAAAAGGTTAATAACATGGATTTAAGGTTACCATATAGCCCATCAGCCTTCTACTTTTATCTGTATTTAGTTATGGTTTTTATGCATTCATCCACAATATGTTATGTCTTCAAGTTGTAGACTTTTAAAATTGGAATGTTGTAATAGCAACAGCTACATTTTCTGTTATTTACATTGACACCATACATCTGTTAAGCACTGTTGATAAAATGACTTTTCCAATAAGTTATGAAACTGAAATCTAGAGGCTGAGGTCTCGAGTTGTCAGGTTTTTGCTCCCTTTTTCTGTGCCAAGTTTGAAATTAATAACTACTTTGTTCAAGACCCTAAAACATTAAGGTACTGATGACTGTGTTGTCTCCTCTTCTGTAGGTTGTGATGGAACCCCACCTGGGCCTGTGTACCCGGATGTGGGGGCTGCGCCTGAAGCGGCGCCTGGGTAGGGTGGAACTGTGGGCAGAGAAACAGGGCCTGGAGCTAGCCGCAGACTGCCATCTCTGCCGGGTCATCCAGGTAATGTACATACTACATCCTCTCCATCCAAAGGTTCAGGGTTCTATTCCCCATGACAGCATATTTACATTTCTTGGTGGAATGTTTCTTTTGAAAACAAGCTAACCACTTTATTGTTAACCACTTTACTCAGCTTCTGACTAAATTAGCTTATTAGTAATTGCTATTTTTCTAGTGGGCTACAGTATCTTTTATTTCTTCTCCCACCTTCATTTAACGGCCAAAAATTGGTGCTTAACAAGTTACTAGATCTGTATGTCCCGAGCATGACTGTGTTTGTTTGGGTTGACAAGGCAACACTTGAACCCCCAAGTGGAAGAGAAGTGTGTTTTCTTCTCGGTACAAGAGGCCTCTCATCTCTAGTGGTCACTGCAGAAATCTGAGATGTCAGCGTCCAGTTTATAAGTGACGCCCATCAGGACCACTGTATCCCTCACCATGTGGGAGGTGGCTTAAGCCGATGGTAATCTGGTTAAGATCCTCTCCAAACAAATAGAGCGGACAATAGGAAACATAACACAGCATGTGGGAGGAAACCAGGCATAGGGCCTGGCATTGTCCCAGGTGATAACGACTGTTTTTTTAAAAAGGTGTTTACGTCATTCTGGGAAGGGCAGAAGTTATGGATCACAGGAAACCATTGACAAGTCAAGAATCACATGGCATTGTGCTCCTCATGTTACAAGGACGTCAATGCAAAAGAGCCCTCTTCTTATTGCAGAAAAAAGTCCTCTTTGTACTTTCCTTGTGAAAGTTTTGCTGATTCATTGTGGCAAAAGTACTTTTTTGTAAACACATATGAACGAAAAAAACATGAAAGTCTTTATTTTATGTGTCAACGTTATCCTGCATACATGGTCATGTATTAAATTTGTACGTCAATGACATGGTCTTGTATTTTTTTCTTAGCAGATGATTTTCCACCCATTTTATTCAGAAAGTGAGATACCGTAAAACAGAAAATTGCAGAAATATTCATACAGTATGTGAATCATGATGCTCTGAGGAAACATCTGTTTCCAACTAACAATTTCCTCAGTTCAACCTACATGTACATGTAATATGTAGTATTTATACAAAATATTCATGTGTTGCTCTCCACCCCTGTCCAGGCGGCACACCTACTACAGGCACCCAAACACTCTGCAGAGGACATTGCCTCCATCAGCAGCACCTGCTTCAAGCTCAACTCCATGCAGCTGCGCGCACTGCTGGAACAGTACAGGCCAGACCCTAATGAACCTAGAATACCACAGGTTAGTACAGAGAATAAAACCTCAAAACAGGTGGATATGGACCAACCATGTCTGTATGAAAGAAATAGTTAAAGGTAGCTCTATAGCCTTTTTGTGGCCATAGGGGCTGTGGGTTAGTTCAATGTATCTATAGTATAGGGTACAGTATTAGAAGACAGAGCCCATCCCTCTTCTTCCATCACCCATCTTCTTCCATGCTCCATCTTACACCTGGATGGAGTGAGGAAAGTTGTGTAAAGTTCCTTTCCCAAGGACGCAATGTCTTGACAGTAATGCTAGTAGTCGAACCCATGACCTCCTAATCTCTTATCCACTTGCCTAACCACTTGGGCATCTGATGCCACAACGATAGTTTCAGAATCATGCTAATATCTTTTTCAATTGGTACTCATCATGGCTTAAAAGTAGCCATTTGTGATTGTTTCCAGTTCCTCCCTAATTTCTCCCGTTACCTTCCCCAGGACCTGATAGAGAGCGTGGTGTCTGTTGCTGAGAACACGGCTGACGAGCTGACGCGGAGCGATGGCGGTGACGTGCGTCTGGAGGAGGACTCTGACCTGCAGCTGCCGTTCCTCCTCCCCGAGGACGGGTACTCCTGCGACATCGTCCGCGGCGTGCCCACAGGACTGCAGGAGTTCCTCGACCCTCTGGTGTCAGCTGGTTAGGACTTTGTGGCTGTTATATCATTCTAAAGTCAAATAATACTGGTCACTTCATCATTCATAGCTTTCGGACAGTGACAGTGCTGAGATGGAATTTGTCTGGTTTCAAATTTATTTGTTTTTCTCAAGAATCAACTGGTCACTTTAATCATAAGATTTTGATGTCTTCGGCTCTATTCGTCTTGGGAGAGTTCAAGTTTTTAACACATACACACAAAAATGATGAATACGGAATTTTTGACTGATATATTCAATCATGTAGTCTTGATTAAGTTGAGGTAATGTTCTGCTTATACTGGTCATTTCAAATTCGAAATTTTTAAATGTCCCAGAAGTCTGAAATCTCTCTTGACTTTCTTTCATTGCCCCTTTCCAACCTTAAACCATAAGACAGTGTAGCCTTGTGTGGTTTGTTCACTTACGAAGTGTTCCACAACAGGCCTTGTGCGGATGAACGTCCATCCGAACGCGCCCGGAGTGTGGACAATCTACTTCACGCCGGAGGCCCAGGAGGCAGCACGGAACATGGGCTCCCCGGGAGAACAGATTCCCAAGGAGAAATTACGCAGTGTTTCTCAACAGGTACATCCCGAGGGACACCCTTCTTTTCAAGGCTCGGAACAGGTGCACTTCTCACACATTTTCTGCATGTAGGCAGAGCTGTCATCATGTACATGTCAATGGAATCCCTTGTGGGGAGGGGAGAGGGGGGAATGACTATATTGCTTTCAACACTCAGACAAACTGAGAGAAATATTGGATACTCCTACTTTTCTTGTGAATGATAAGTTGGATGTCTTTTGATCTTGGAGAGAAGAATAAAACCTCTGAAACACATGAATAAAAGTTTTTTCTTGAGAAAGTCCTGCAAATCTATGAAGATGTTGCAGTACTTGAAATTTCTTTCACTCCCCCCTCCACCAACCACTGGGGTCTGACATGTGCATTAGTTGTGTTTTTATGACAAGAGAAAAAAAATGAACAAAACAAACAAAAAATTCCCCATAGAAGCAAACCACTTTGCATCCAGTTTCTTCTTATGTTTTTAAGAGGAAAAACAAAATCTTTAACTTTGGCAATCCCATAATGCAAAGTGGGAACCGATGGCAGCTCTGCAGGGGTCACCCAAGGTCAAACAGGTGCGAAAATTTTCCTTTTACTTCCACACAGCAGCCACAAGCTAATCGTAATGCTTTGTGCTGGATTATACTCGGATTAATTTCCATTTTGCCAGCAGCTCAACTGCAAAGTGTAATGTTTTACACTGTTAACAAGTTACAGTTTTAGCTAGGTAGTAAATGTTTATTTATCTTAGCTTTAGGATTTTCGTTTTCCTTTGTTTTTCTTTATTCACAACATCAGCAACACACCAGCCAAGCAGCTTGCTCATATGCTACACCACACATTCCAGAGCCGTGTACAGTAATAACATTCACTAACACTAACATGTATAGCGAGCACCCTCTAGTATAGTTCACTCCCTTGCCTTCTATTACTTGCTGAACTGAGCACACTGCACCATGAGGATACAGAAGATGGCAGCACAACCGTCTTACCCTGCATGTTCACTCCTCCTTGCATGAAGCATGCTTAACACACATTGCAATTGCATCTCATCTCTGCTACACATACATACAGTCGCATGTGCAATATTCCTCTAATGATAAAAGTTAAACACAGTTTGGCACTTTCTAAGGCCACACCAAGATGCCATGTAAATTCAAGTTGAATGTGTACATGTATGTTTCTTTCATTGTCTGCCATAATTGTAATGGGAGGATTTATACAAACTTCCACCTTCAGACAGGAAATATTCCTGTATGTCATTTCTCCAAAGTTACCTCGCTACACATGTTCCAGAAATATCCGTCTGTGTTCTCTGAAGTACAAAATGAATCTGTAACTTCACTGTGATGAGAATAATCAAAGAACCTAAAAGTGAAACTAAGAATCCTTTTCTTGACTCCGTTTTTCTTGTAGAATGGTTGATCTCCTAATAACCTTGAATGGTGTGGCCTTAGAAGTGTCCTAGCACGGTAAGAACTCCCGAGCATGTTTTGTGAGCTTGTTGGGCGTTGACTCCTTTCAGAGTCTGCACACCCCTGAAAGTCGCTACCCTCCCACACCCAAGGGTGAAGCTGAGGTCATCGATGTGTCCTTCAGCAAGAACAGCTCCGGAATGGGACTCAGCATTGTCGCAGCAAAGGTGAGAAATGGATATCAATTAGTATTTCATATTCATGAACTTCAGGTAGTTTGTGTTGTCCAATGTCTGTTGTGAAAAAATTACTGCACACATGTATGTCCTTGGTAACTCTGTTGCTTTCTACAAGGTTTTGAGTAAAGTATATTATATTAAGTCACAAACAAATAAACATCTGCAGTTCCGCAAGAAAGTTTCAAAGGGTCCAAACGTGTCTTGTGTTTTGCTTAGCCCAAAGACTACCTTCTATCATATTATGTATTCGAAAACCATGATCTACAGTGGTCAAAACTTCAGGATCCTTTAGACTAGACACACATTTTGAAAGATGAGTGTGAGTCTGAGAATAAATTTGTAGCTCTGTCAGTCAGATAGCTGGTCTAGCTTGTATAGCCTACTTTGTTGTTGACTATAATTGTGCACAGATACAGAATGGTGTTGTACGGTCAAAATGTGAAGAATTTCTACCTGTCTGTTTGCATCAAATATTTTCAGTAAGCTTGCATTCTAAGCATAGCAACACACATTCCTTTGGGCTGAAATGCTGCAGTTTTTATAGTTTTGAATGGTGGACAATTTGAAATAACTGTGAAATGTGAATAGATGACATTACTATGTCTGTCAGGTCGTAATTATTGTCTGGGTGGGGTACTGCATTCCAGTCTTAAATATTTGACACTAAAGCATCATCTCTGCAAACAATAAACGATTATGTCTTGCTGCCCCTTCGAGCTTTCTGGTTTTGTTCACATACAATAGCAAGAACTCGTGTTGAAATTTATGGGCTTAGTAATAATACGTTTGAAACACCTTTGAAAAATTAGATTGATTTTATTTTGTCAGTTGTTGGCATGACTCCGACCTCTGCTTTCAGTTGTCATTACTTATTCATGTTCTGATAACCTAGATTTTGGAGAAAAAGCTCAGTTTGTTGTATTTCTAGAGAAACTGTTGGATTACTTTCAGTTGCGATAGAGTGATGGTTGTTTTTCTAAACTCAAGGATGTACAACTGTCACTTTATACTTTAATCAACATAAATATCTTCCACAATAAGGACAATTTAAGTCATGTAGCTTTACATGTGTATGCTTCTTGCACATGGAAAGCAATGGCTACAGTAATGTTGTTGTTGAACACTGCACCTTTGTCGTGCAGTAGCCAGAGACTTTTATGGACGAAAGAACACAGAACAAAAGGATAGGCCACACCTGTGGCAATAGGAAGTATAGTACTACTATTGAGTAGCTACATGACATGTAGTATTCTGGGGTCGGGAAAATACAGTTAGAATTGCTAGAGAAAGCTCTTACTGTAGTTTTTACATTTTGTACTCTTTCAATTGACTTCTTTGGTGGTCTGTATTTTGATGATAGTCTGAAGAATATGACACCAAAACAGGTTCATGGAAATGACAGCTCTGTAAATTACCGGTAACTTCTTGGAATCTTTGAAGATGGTTGCTAATTTCACTCCAAACATCATGAGACCACTAACTGGAAGTCAGGGGAAGTTGTACAGGATAAGGTACAGAATATGTCAGTGATTGGCACACAGTGTTAATGTCTGAGTAAATATTGTTGTTTAAGGGACAACCAGTATCCGTTTGATGTCTTAGTGATCAAATCAAGCAGTGCAAATAAGGAAAAGCCTAATTCTCCATACAGTTTAACAGGTTTAACAGTGTAATGTTATCAAACTGAAGGATTTTAAACTAATGCATAGATTGAACTGATCTTGTTGTAAATTTGAAATTCATGATGCATTTTTTCAGTGTCCTAGCAGGAAAAGAAGATGTTACTAGTGGCAAAATCTGATACAAAAGTTGGCAGTTTTAAATCACTCATACTAGAGTCAGTTGTCATGAATTACAAAATATTATCAAATACTTATACCTCCAACTGTTTCAAAGATCCCCCTTACACACTTATTCCAGAGGGAAATGTATCGACCAACTGGTACTTGTGTTGTTTCAGCTTCCTCATTGACTGTCATTTTAGAACCAGGCCATATTGGCTAAATACCCTCCACACCCCACTCCCCAATGATACCCAATACAGTTGTTTTGAAGAGCATCTCTGAAGAAGAAGAAGAAAGGCCATTGAGATGGTGGCTACAGTTGTTTCAGTTCAGACAGGTGCTGTCCACTGCCACTTGAAAATCGGCCATTGAGTCGTGACAGAAACCCTTCAGTCAATGATCATACCAGCCTGTATGTTCAGGAGAAAACTGAACGGCGGTCAAAGTTTACAGAGCACCTCCGTGGGAAAAATGCATGGGTTCTAATCTGCCCCGTTTGCACAGGGTAACCAGGTAGCTCGTAACAGCGCTATAATAAACTGCCATCATTCACTGGTCGGTACTGTCAAACACACTGTTAGGGATGTAACAACACGGCGTAATTTCATTTACAGAGCAAGCTAGCTCAGTTCTGGGCGGCTTCACACCGCTTCTGCCCCTGCCATGTCCGTATTTGGCATGTAAGCCAATACCTGGCCCGCCATTCTTTGAAGTGTTTTCTGTTGCCCTGGTGACCACAATTAGGCATGAATGGGTGAGCTTACATTTCGTGTGCACAATGTGCCGCCGACATTGAGCCCACCTCGTGGAGTGGAGCTCGCTTGTTTTCCCCTCTCGGCACAAAGCTGTGCATTCCGCGGCACGATTTTCTGCAGGTTTTTGGCCTTTAGGTTGGTGTTGAGGTAAAACTTGGTGCCACTTCCCCCTCCAGACTCGTCTCGCCAGGGACTAGGTAAGGCTGCAATTCTTGTGCACTTGTTTAAGGTGATGGTAGATTTGTGTTTGCAAGTTTTTGAAGCACAGGTGCGCCTGAAGAGGCTGTAACCCAACCCCCTACCTTCGGCTGTGGGGCAGTAGCGTAGCGTCGGTTCTCCACTTTAGATTCCAAACGACTCTTGCCTCAGCTATCTTGCTATCTGTGCATGAGAAGCTGATTGTCGTTCATTTGAAAAGGTTAAAGTGTCATTGTTGTTAAGAAAACGTCCTTGCTTCTTTCTTTGATGACAGGAAGGTTTCTTTTGATGCCACCCATAATGCCAGGCTAATGAGTGTCAACTTCCCATGCAACATTAATGATTGTCTTAGCTTCAGAGCATTATCTCAATGGAAGGTACATCAAACATAATTACATAATTTATAATTTTTTCAGTTCACTGACCATATATTCAGTATATCTCAAGTGGCTGCCATGTGTTTTGTTTGCAGTCTGGTTTTTGTAGATTTAGAACAGGCTTTCCTGTATTCATTCTCAGCCTAATGATCACAAATTACATTTAAATTCTTTTCTCACAACCTTTCCTCATGCTAACAGTAAGAGCTTAGTCTGTAAGGTGTTTGACTCACCGGGGAAAAAGGAACAGATCAAAGACATTTTTCACAGGCAATGGCTTCACTCCCATCTCTCCACGTTAGCAAAGAACTATTGTCCTTACGTCGCCCTAAAGAGTGTAGATCACTTCAAAAATTCAAGCTGACCCAGACTAACAAAGACTGCTTTAACAGCGATCGATAAATGCCAGTATTGTCCAGGAGGGTCGGCCTTAAGTCAACCATTCCTGATAACCCGTGTTTACATGTACCTAGGAGCAGTGTCAATCGTTTTGTCTTTTATCCACTGCAACTTTCCTAAAAGGGAAAGACTTACAGAAGGACTAAAGCAGGTGCTCCCAGAGAATATGCTGACATGCTCTCTTTCTTTCCTTTTACATGCCCAGTTAGCAGACTCAAAATACCTTCTTAGCATAGTTAAGAAGTTTTCTAGGGCAGCCCTGGAACTGAAACCTAGTAGTGTTCTCTGTTCTATTCTCATCGTCACGTTCTGACATTTAGAATTCTGTGATATGACTAGTATTCCGTTGTAGCCCTACAACCATGACAGCTCAGCAACGCTTGGGTTAAGTATGTGGCCTAGTTCTTATTCTTCAGTGACTTCATGTGGAGAGACATTTTGCAAGACATAGATCACAAAAGTCATTGATCATACAGGAATTACGTTTTGCAAGCAACAATCGAGCCTGAATGGCATTCTTGTTATTGGTTTGTGATGAGGCATTTTCCTCCAGCAAATGTTGATGTATTCCATGCATTTGCAGCCAGGCTTCAAAGTTTGGCTGTGCAAAGTGCACATTCTATTGCCCGCATCATGTTGCCTTTACCCCTCTATTGAACTGTCACATTCAACAGGAAGAATAGACAACTATTAACCAGTTATTGACCAATCTTTCTCACATCTAGATTCAGAAGTACCTGTTATAGTTACTGAATCATGTACATGTAAACAGGCCACAAACTTAGCCACCTCCCACCTGTGTGTTCAGTTCATGAGTCCAGAAAAGAGAGCTAACTGTATGATTCAAGCAATGTTTACCACCCAGGCACTACCGGAAAGACAGGTGAAAGAATCTGAATCTAGATAGGGCTGCGTTGTTCTCTCTCATTCATAACCGCTATAATCAAGCAACATTCTATGTTTGTTTTTGGTTACTCTACCTTGTTTTCATTTGGTACTGCAGTTGGTGAAGGTCAGATTAAAAGGACAATTTTATAAAGTGTAATGAGGTTCAGGTCTATGCCAAGTTGTGCTGATTGTTATTATAACTCGCCATAGCAACTGTTCATACCAGTAGATATTCAATAACAAGCGTATTTCCCATTCTATGCACACAAGCAAATCTAGGTCTCTGGGCTATTGTATGGCTGTACAGGGATGGCATGTTGCTTTTGGCATCGCAGGAATGCAGTGTCAAATTCTCCCTCTTTGTTTTCTCCACATACAATATGTTTTGTGTCCGCGTGCATGTGCTGTATTCACTTTCATCATACAATATGGGTAGGCCACCCCCAATAACAAAGTAGACTAGTCCATCTCTTTCACCCAGACAGTATGAATGAAGAAAACTGGTGAATAGCAGAAAGACGTTTTTTCTACATCTTGAAGTTACAATAAGATGTCCTTGTTTTTGACTGACATCTTTATTGACTTTTAAATCTTCTTGTACGTCAGCTTTGTAAAAGTTCAAGCTGTGAAGGACAATATCATTATCAATAATAGCTGTCACAAGTTAATTGACTGTTATCAATTCAATAACACAAAGTAGCTTCTGCATTCGCGTGAGTAGTTCTTGACAGGTGTCTTCAAATGGCCATAAAACAAGTCTAGATAGACTTCCAAACCTTCTTTGTAAAAGTTCATTCAGCAAAGGTGAACATAAAAGAATGCCCGACCTTGCCCCTTGGTTAATTAGTTGTAATTAATTGATGATGAGAGATGACTGCAGGCTACAGGTACAGTAGACTCTTACAGAAGGGGTTAACAGAGCAGGGATTAACATACCCCACCCATTACCCTCTCCCATGCCCACCGAACCTTCATGCCTGGCTTGTTGTCTCAGGCATTCTCAGGGCTTGTGGCCCAAATTCTTCTGCTGTGTACGTCAGTCCAAGTGTCTATAGACCTGACCGTCTGGTCTTAAGTCATCCTGAGATCACTCCCAAGGAATCTCAGGACCAGGTAACGCTTCAGTTGCATTCTCGGATGTCTAGAAGAAGCTCAAGACAATAGTGGAGGGTGAGTAGAGCTATTCTTAGTAGGTCATCAAGTGTCCTTCAGGTGGAGGTGGTTAATTAGCAAGAGTGGAGAGGTGTATCAAAGAATTATGGGACGTGTGATTTTGGGCCCCCCTACTGTGTCTTGGAAATGGCTGGATTTAGAATGTTACAGTCAGTTAAAGGGAGGAATTAGATAGTTGTCTTGCTAGTGTCGAACTTAGTCTGAGTTCAAAATATTGTAGGGAAGCATTCTGAATTCAAAAGTGAAGGTTGAAGGTTAAAATTTTGTGCTGTCACATCAAAAAAGAGGACTTTGAAGTCTTGAATTTTTAGTAAGATAGCGTCCATGGCCAGGAGCTGTGTCATTTCGTATAGAATACCAATGTCTCAGAGTGTAAAAATGAAAGTGGCAACATATATTCTACAATGTCATGTATGTTTATATGTCTGTAGGTCAATGCTGAAACTGACTACTCAGCTTGTATTTCTTATGTTTGTTGTTTTAGCAATCCAGCAGGTAGGTATTTTGATTAGCTCTATGATATGTTCTGTGTCAGATGTTAGAAGATCTACTGTTATTCTTTGTGAGATGTCATCTCTGTTATTGACTCTTGATACAATGGTGTGTGGTAGTCTTGTGGAGGTAATACGTCATATCTTTTTCTAGAAGACAGGTTCTTTATTTTGACATGAATATCTACTGGATTCTCAGTAGGAAAAAAATTGAAAATACAATGCCACAAAATACATATTTTAACTGGATCCTATTGTTTACCAAAGGCAGTGAGTTATTTGATAATGCATGAATCATTAAATACTCCAGCATAACTGACCAAGAGTCATGTCAGGTTTTGTCAACAGTCTGAACAGGTAATCATATCCACAGGACAAGGAAACACCATTACGGTTTACCCCATAGGGTCCTACTTTTAAGTCAACACAATATCATAGTCAACTTTCCGTGTCTGGTTGGCTTTTACACTGACTAGTATATTTTGAAGCGAGTATGCTTCTTTCCAACATTAGGGATTCCGTATCATAGATACAGTTGTCACCGTAAGGCTTTCTTGTACTGTTTTTGTCTTGCAATCTGATCTCTTTGTATCTCCATGTATCCCTGGTCAGGTTGTTGTTTGGGTGTCTTTTGTGAGAACAGCATCTTGTGTGGTTTTCCCAGTGATTTACCCGAAGAGGCGGGTCCCACTCGGGCCGGTATTTGGTCAGTGGCCGCTCAACACGGCCTGAGCAAAGTTTGCTTGTTTGCTCTGCTCTCCGTGTGGAAAAACCCTGTCCAAACGTAGTTCTTCCCTCTCTTCAAAATACCACAAGTGGGCAGCCTTTGTGGGCTTATCCTTAACCTGGTTTGGCATTTCAGAGAAAAGTTTTATATTTGCCAGTACTACTTTCATTAACTCGACATAGCTTTGCTAATCTAACAGTTAAGCAAAAATTGGAACTTCTGTTGTGTCTTTTGAAAGGAAGCTTTTGTTCGAAACTTTTCCTTGTTCATTGCATGCTGCAATGTTTACTGAAAGGACAAGGGTATTGATTTATTGCTATTTCGTAGTCTCTGTTAACATTGGACTGACAAATCTAACCTCCTGTCACAAGTCTAGAAGTCTGCGTCACCAAGGAAGAAGTCAGTATACAATCATTTGTCAGTCTGCAATAAACAAATAACTTGTCACCGCTGACCTTATTTCTACCTTGTAGACTGGAATTGTTTTGCATGTGTCATCTTAAATGTTCTTCAATGTATTGATTGTTATGGTTTGATCAATTCAGTACAGGGGACACAGAGTTTACATTAAGTCAGACGGGGTCAATTTTGATCTCATAGATATTTTATTGCAAGAAATTGCTTTATTCTTAGTTCAAGAAAAAGCTATCAAAGGCTTGTAGCTGTAATTTGTCCTTGTTGTGTGTTGGCCTCAAGTCTTTGTGAGGTGATCATTAAAGGCCCTTTATTGCTCGTTAAGTGGCTCCAATTACTGCTGTTGAAGTGTTGATGTTGATTAGGTGCTAATTATGTTTGCAGCCGTGTCATTGATAAATAGTGCCGTGTTACAAACCACAGGTGTGTGTGCTGACAGCGGTATTGTACTGAACTGTCAGGCGTCCCTCGTAAATGCCGGAGTCGTCAGGATCCATGGGCAGATGCTACACAGTTAATCGGTTTATGGTACAAAAATTGGGACGGTTTTCCCAAAAATAGCACACACCACAGAGGAATTTTCAACTTAATTGTAGGTATTTCCATCCAAACTACATGGTTGTAAGTTGTTTCCTGTGTGATGAAATAACAAATGTTAGCCCTGACAGGGAAGGATTTAGTAGGAATGTCGACCAAAAGGGAGAAAATAACTGTTTGACACCTGGTGCCCTGCCACTACATTTTGTACACACAGGATCAGTCACCCACAAATCTCTCTGGTGTATCAGGCCTTCCTGTCATCCGCGTGTGTCAATATCGGGCGGAAGTCGGAAAGACGCCGCAGGAATGTGGCATCAGACCATCCCCCGGCCATCCTAGGAAAACATCCCAGCTTCTTGGACTGGAGTAGCTGTTTTCTGTTTGCCCAGCACATGTCTTCACGTTCTATCATGCAGGAGGTATTCATCTCAGCAGGGTTTATGACCAGATTTGGTGTCTTTGTGGCGAGCCTGAAACTGAAGTGGCGTGGCATCTTCCTCCCACAGGTGCCAGACAAGTGCTCTACAGTTTCAAAAGAAACCTCAAGTTCAAAGCCCGGACTTGAACCTCATCCACTTCTCTCATTTGTGGATAACCTAGTACCTTCTCCTATTAGTATAATATTACTTCTGTCTGACTTTTTCTTCAGCAGTAACTAATCAGAGAAGTGTTACTCCCATGGACAGTGATGTGATTTTGATATTCAAGAGCATTCAGTATCAAAGCCCTAAAGACATGCTTTAACTACTGCCATGTGTGTTCCTTGATCTAAGGTTCTAGTATGGAACAAAGAACCTTTACAACAGTTAGACATCAGAAGTGGCAAATTTATGTGTGTAAAGTTGATTTATTTTTCTTCCAAGGGATGCTGTAAAAGAGCAAGTGAAACAAATTCGCAACAATAAAAAAGTCATATACAGTCTTATGAAATAAACAGAAACATATCGATGGTTTTGTTTCTTTCAAAGTTTGTTCAAATGCACTGTTGTCTGTTTATGACTCCACCTGGAAGTGGTGAAGAAGATAGAGTTGTTGAGTTCTTATCATGCTATCTCCAGCAGACACTCAGGTGTAGGTTACTGTCTGTTTGCTGAGCCAAAGATCAGCTCTTCCCATGTCTGTCAACATCCCAGCCACTACCTCACGCCCGTGCTACGCTGTGATTCGGTCCAATTCCCCGACTAAAAGGCCTCCAACCATCAAAGGTCTATTCCTGGCCTTCTGAGATCCTGTTGTGCTTGACCAGGCTGTAGCTTGCATGTAATGTCCGTCATCGCTTAAGCAGCATTTCACTTCACCCCAAACATTCCACGCTTCCTACCAAAACACTCTTGTCATGCCGTGCTACTGAAGAGTCCGATTCTGGCGTGCCTGTCTTTCTTTTTTCCAAATACTTCTGCAAAGCGGTGAAGAAAATATTCCAAAAACTTTCATGAGAGAGTATGTCATTTGAGAAGGAATGTCTAAGACTTGTAGAAAAGCCTCTCCATGTAAAATTGCTTCATAATGATTTGTCCTGTAATCCCAGCAAAAATGTGTGGTACAGAGCCAAGTGCTTACCATAAATGGTCAAGGCGAGTGCCAAGTGTGATGATGAAGTGCTTTTTCAAAAGGCGTCCCTCTCTGCTTCAGGAATGCTTTGGTCCACCTGCCCGTACAATAGTCCTCTCCACACACAAATATTCCCAACAAACAAATCAGGCGCTTTGAAACGGTAGGGTCAAGCCCTTGTCTGCGAAGCGTGAAGAAAATACATCTGAATGATTGGCATGTCAATATTCTGATCAAATTTTATCACAAAGGAAAGGTTTTGGTGAACACAAATGGCTGTCGGACCAATTGGTATGAAAAAAAATAATCTATTTTCTGCATTCCTTTTTACACATCCAAAAGGAACAGTTATGATACTAAGTAACCCCTCCAAGTTAATAGTAGTTGTAGATTTTTCTCCCAGTTGATGAAATCGACTGTTGTGCAATTTGATCTCTAGCATCAATGTCACACCTGTCACTCAAACATTCAAGCCAGATGTCAAATCTACAAACTTTGAGAAGAATGTGATAAACCAGCTCAAGAACACTATTGTTGCTTGTCTGATTTTGCTAACTGATATCCCCTATCTTTCTCTATAGCGTACATCTACCAAATACCAACATGTAAGCCCTATTTAAGGACTGAACCATGGAGACCTCTGGGTTAATTCTCCCCTGATGCCTAGGAGTAGGTAATTAGCAGAGATGAGAAGCAGTTTTAGCCTTAGCTTTGTGGCAGGTTGTGGATGTCAAAAGGTGAAGATTGTCTAGACTCTGCCCTGTCTGCCTGTCACAGTCAAGAAAGGTACATTTCCTGTATAGGTAATTTACATCTTTTTGGGCAGGCTTAAACCTTACAATGTACAAAATTGAATCAAGGAATAGATGTCCAAGATCAGATGATTTCAAAAGTGTTTTCCACCGCTGAGATACAATGTTACATGTATGCTGCATTTGTAGGGTTCACACTTTCTCAGTGCTCTCTAGTCTTTTAGATCTAGATGTAAGCTTCTTTGGAGATAGAAGGATTTCTACTGTCAGTCTGCATCTTTCTTGGAAAAGCAAGAGAAATGCTGGAGGCCTTAAACTGATCTGACTAGCCTTTGCTTGCCATTATTACAGCTAATACGCCCCAGCCAGAGGCAAGCTTGGCTTTGTTGTCCATCGGGACACAGGTTAAAGGATCCCTTTCAACTTGAAAGAGCTGAAAGCATTTTGGTTCTGATCACATGATATGAAGTGGTCTGGTAATGAGGAGCTCACCGCTATTTTCTGTGTTGTCACACGGCGCGGCTCGCTCGTCTGAGAGCAACTCTCGCACAGGAGGGAAAACAAATACAAGGCATTGACCTTGAGCCTAAGAACACAGAAGCCTCTTGCTTTTCTGGGTCCTTGGGACCGGCTTGTCAGTATCTAAGAAGAGGGAAAGCACTTAGAGATAAGGAGAATCCAGGTATCTTTAACTGATCTTTTCTACTTTGTGTGTCTATTGTTACAGCAGTGTTATCTTAAAAGGGAAAACAGTACTTTCACTGTTGGTTCTTCTGGTATGGCTGTTAAGGAGATTTTAACATCTAGCAACAATATGGTGATTAGAATAAGTAATGGCAAGTCATTAAGTAGAGGTCAAGAGTTAACTGTTAATTTATCAATGCTTGAAATAGTGCATTTCTTAGTTGTATTTACAGGGTTTTGTTGATTACCTTGCTCGTGATATCAGTCGGGTAGGATATTCTGTGGATTTTCTTGTTATTAGAACAGGAAGACAAGGCACGACTTGTTAAACAGCCCTGTTGGTGTAAGTAGAGAACACAAGAAGTGCTCTGTGGGACTCCGTGTCTGTTTTCCCTAGCATAAGGGGATTCAGGTAATCCTATAATAATGTGCACGGAACGTAAACTTGTTTTACAAGATATATGACTGTGTGTGGAAACAGTTAAGATAGATGAAGCCCTTCCCTGCTCTAGACATAAAAATAAATGTCGACATCTTTTGGCAGGTAATTTATGGTTGGTAGACAAGGGTTTCATTACATTAATCTGCCTTATCAACATCTTTAAGCTTTTTTAAGTTAGAATGACCTTGTTCTGCTGTATAATATGGTAACATCTAAGCCCACCAGCATCGTTCTTATAAGCCACTTGACTGTTGGTAGACTAGAGTGGCACTTTCATTGATTACGCTATCAGGAATCTGATAATAATGATGGCTTTGCTCCGGGTGGTGCAAACATGGAAAATGAAGGTCTGGAACGTGTGACCTTACTAGCCGCAAGTAGGATGTTTGAACAGGCAGTCTTGGCCATTGACGTGTGTCTACGTTCACAAGCATCTGCCGTAAAACGGTTTCCCGACAGAAAAAACATCCAGGTAAATTCACAATCAACAAACTGCATACTGGCATTCTTCACCTACCACACCTGAATGATATCTCCATTGTTACTCACTGCAAAGCACTGTGGGAACTAAACTTGCCACTCAGTACATGAACTAACCCTCGGAACTAGGGTCAACAATGGAACGAAGCATAAAAAAACAGGAACAGATTCACTTTCTGTAGTTTTCTGGCGATTTTTGCCTCCAGTCTTTCCTTTACTAGTACTTTTATGCATTCAAGTATATTTGCACACGTGGAAGCCTTATGTCTCACTGTCAGATCTTTCCAGAATATATCACAACTGTTTGTTGATACTTTTCAACTGCAGCATGTTGGGATGAAACACAATATCTACAGTTCTGATGCCGTTGCTACTGTTATAGCTGAGACCACACATGTCCGTCATCCATGTCTGACATTGAAAAGAAACCATGCGACATTGAACCAGCCATTCACTGACAGTCAGCACAAGTTGTGTTTGCCTCACATTTTTACATTCAAGGTCTTTCCTATTAAGGGCCAAAGCTGTCTTGGCATTTATATTCATTACAATTTGCAGTTTCTTTCTTGATACATTTTATCTTACTCATCTTTATTCTCATTTAACCCATTTGCTCATCTGAAAAAAAATTATGTTATGCTAAAAATAGCAAAAGAAAAGAGCATTACCTATGACTTTGACTATACAACTGGACATTAATCTCACTTCACCTGCTATTCAAAATGCCTGACATTCCTGCCTAATCTCCTCTGTTGTCTCAGAGGCACAACCATGCAAAGGGCAGCCAACTTGAGAACTGACGTGTTTGAAAACTGATGTCACCTCTCTTATAGAGGCATGGCTGGGTCGTGATGGAATTTCTAAAGGGGCAGAGTGTCGGACGCCACATGTGAAAACACCACGGTCACATGCACTGTACTGACAAGTTCAGCCTGCCACAGGAAATCATTATCACCTGTAGTTAGTAGTGGTTGCCAGGCTGGACCTGAAGCATCTCACACCACCGGTACTGCACACACAGTGGCAAACAACAACAGCCGTTGACCTTTGCCAAGGAGACTTGGCGCCGTGGCGCTTTGGTTGATTTGTATGTTACACGGTTTGCCACCAGGATGTATCGTTTTTAAACAAAAAGCAAAAATGTCCTGTTTCTATTTCAGTGCAATCCACACACGGTGATTTCATTGCTGTAGAATTGTGTACCTTTTTTGGGAGCCATTTTCCTTTCAATTATCCAAAGTGCTTCATCTGCACTTAACAGTATTGATTTTGTACGTACGTGTGGTTGCATCATTTCTATTCATGGCAATGTCAAATCTGAAATGACTTTTATTAAAAGAAAAGTCTATTCATACTCCAAAGTCTTTGCTTCTTAATGGCTCACAAAGCCCGATGTTTGCATGGGCATATTTCCAACCATGCCTAACTCCAATAATAAAAGTAACCTATTGTATACTTGGCAATCATGATTTCACCTGCTGGGAGAAATAGTTCTCCTGCATGTCGGAAACTATGCCAACCATTTCCTCTCATAAACTGAGGCTTCAGCATGAAGTCAAACTGGCGTGGCTTCAGTCAGAAAGCATCTGACTAATTGCAAGGTAGCAGCCAGTAAGCAAACAGCAGCAAGTCCAAATTCAACAAGTGTAAATCAGGCTATTGAATGCCGGCACCACTCCACACAAAGGGGGCCATTGAGGGGCTGATTTGGGCCCACCTGATGGGCGGATTCTGTGCCAGGTAACCCGGCGACCTTTCTAGAGTCAGGCGTTGTTGCCAGGGCACGTCCTGGTTCAAGTTCATTTCCATCCTGAGTTAGCACGATCTGTTGCATCCAATTTGAGGCGTTAGCTGAAGAGTTTTGGATAGTGTTACTGCTTGGACTTCTGTAGGAGTGAAGGTAAGAACTTTGTGGAAACTGTATGCACTGGAAGACTTGGTTCTTGAAAGTTATGTGTTGTCTTTAGTTATGTATTGTTCAACCATTTTATGCCAGTGGCTCAAAGAAAGAATTGTGTTATAGATTGATAGAAAGGCCTCAGTTAGATCCAGGGTGGGAGGGTTTTGAACTAAATAGTGAATAGCCTCTTTTCGTATCTGTGAAGTGAACCTATTACGGGCAATACAATGATATAATGGATTGCTTTATTGCACTCACTTAGGTGAACTGCCATAACTGGTTACACAAAGGAGGGTACAGAAGTCAGGTCTAATATTAAACGTACAACTACAATAGACAACACTGCTATAGAAAACTAAAGCTTTTGTGGTTTGCAAGGGGTCGAATTTTCTATCAAAATTGCTTAAGGTTTTAACACTCAGCTCAGGTAACAGTTTTGACCCACTTGTGGACATTTTTGAAGTATCAAAAGATGAACTTTTGTTGCATTATGTACGCTAAGAATTACACCTTAAGTTGTAGACTTTTTTTATTGCGAGGTTTTTGAGGCCAATGTGTCATTAGGTCACTGTATTATTTATCACCTGGCATCAAGATTATTGATGCTAGCAGAACTCATTACTTCTTGTTACACAGGAGCACAATGATATCATGATTTATGAGACCATTGTGTTTCTCTGTAACAAAGAAGTCAATTATAAGTTAAATGTTTTATTTGTTGATCGGTGAAATGACCCATATAGGAGGGTGTTTTGACTTCTACCTTCAAGGAATCTTCAGGTATTTCTTAGAAACATCTTTGACCACTGACATGGTTCTCTCCTTCTGGTAAGAATGGGGTCACAGGTGTGTTGTGTTGATAGGACCTCCTACACAGAAACTGTGTGATCATTGCTGCATTGAAGAGTTACATCTGAGAGCCCCTCCAGAACAGAATGCTTTGACTCTGTTAAGGTCACCTCCCCCTCAAAAAATGAGGTCATGTTTAACCAGAAAAATCACTGGCTGTCAACCTTTAAATACCCCCAAAAGACTGTTTGGATACATTTGTATTCCATTGTAGATGACTAAGTATTGACCAAGGGGGATGGTTTTGTCAGCTTCCTTTGTATCATTGTTCAATTGTCTATAAATAGAAAAGGTGCAACAGTATGTGGATGAAGGTTTCAGGTGATTGGTCACTGCTGACTGACTGGATTAGCAGCCAAGGGAGGTTGTGTGTAATGGTGATCAAAGTGAGCATATCTGATAGGCCCAGGGATCTGTTCAGGTAATCCAGGTGGTGTGTGGATTGTTTTCAGGTGTTTGTTTAAGCATCACCTGCGGTGTTGACAGACGGGTTGGAAAAAACTAGGCCAGATCTGAAAAGTAATGATGTTGGGTGAAAGTGATTGAAACATCTTAAGTATATCTTATGAATTCTTTTACTTATAGAATTAAGTAGGATTCAAAATTTTATAGAAAAGGTCTTGGAACAATTGAGTTTGCAGTGAAAAATGTAGCTATCAAGTTTTGGCCTTAATGATTTAATATGCTCTGTCTTACTGCATCATTTTGTACTGTCAGTACTCCAAATAAACTGCTAATGGATAGGTCACATTGAACAACTTGTTAGTTCAAAGGCCTTTTTTCAGTAGCTGGAAATGGGCAGCGCAGTGAAAATAATGGCTATTGATACACAAAGTAGTGAGATTGACAATTGGAGGCTTCTTTCAGTTACAAAAAGATCAAAGAGGGTTGAAAGAGATGCAACAGCTGACTGGATCTCTTTGATGATGTGACGCAAGCTTTGTTTATTTCTGTCAAAACACCTGTGTGTCTGTTTGCAAGCCAATCTGCTATCGGATTATGGTTTGTTGGGTGTCAAATCGACCGTCACACCACGCATGAAGTGTGCGTTGTGGTTTTCAGTGCCAGCAACGGATACTTGGCTGCCGCTTTCCATTTACAGTAGTGAAACTTTATATTTCTTGTCCTGCAGCTGTTTTGTTTGCAAATTCTGTTGATTTTCATGGTTGACAGATTTTTGACTTCTAGGTTAGACTTTAAGTTTCAAATGACATTGCTGTGAGACGAACACTTTATAGTCAAGAAAATTCGCTAAAAAATCTGACATAAGCAAGGCATACATATTGACTCATTATCTTTTTTGGTGAAGTATTTAGCCGTCTTTATATGAGGAACTGAAAATGAGCTTGTACCATGTATGTCAAAATTTTTTTTTGCACAGTATATTAAAACTGTTGTTGTATACCTGTAGGGTGCTGGACAGGATCAACTTGGAATCTACGTGAAGTCAGTAGTTAAGGGCGGCGCAGCAGACTTGGACGGGCGTTTGGCAGCTGGAGACCAGTTGCTGGAGGTTGACGGGCATAACCTCGTGGGACTTTCTCAAGAAAGGTATGCTTTGTTGCCATTAACCTTCTTAGTGCCAATTTTTATATTGCCTAGGTGACATAATGATGAAGATTATAAGTATATACTTTCCCAGGATGCACATAATGATGCTACTTTTCCCTTGGTTGTTCCACAGGGCTGCAGCGTTGATGACACAGACTGGGCAGACTGTAAATCTCAAGGTCGCTAAACAAGGAGCAATTTACCACGGTCTGGCCACACTGCTCAGTCAGCCGTCTCCAGTCATGCAAAGCAGAGGTAAGCCATCAAGACTGGGGTATAAAATCAGACCATCTCCTTTGTTTATCTTTCTTCTTTTCTTCTTTCTTTTCCTTCTTTCTCTCCTTGGTAATCTGTCTTGACAACCACCTCCACCTTCCTGTTTCATCTGTCTCCTCTCTACTGTTCAACGCTTAAAAAATGAACCCAGCAAGTAACCACTCGCTAACCAGGTGAAAAGGATTACTCTTTTCCCCTCCCAAGCTCACTTTTGGATAGTGTTTGCACAGACGTTCATGTAAGTACAACCAGCCAGCCATGGTTTTAAGGCACCTGTGAATTCTACAGTCAAGAAAGAAAGACCTTTCAAAGCTTGTTCCTGTCAGTGGATCAAGTCTTCAAGAGAGGCAGCAAGCTCACATACATGTACCGTGGTGATTCCATCAGACAAGGACATGCACCACTCTTCATCCGTCTCTCCATTTCATCTGTCTCATCCATACTTTCTTCTGTCTTTCAACGTTCCTTCATCCAATCTATTGTGGAGATATTGCTGTGACGTGGGACTACTCCTTAAGGGTGCTCTCCCCATCCTGGTCCATTGTGTAGTGGAAGACTTTCTTGTGTAAGAACTTTGCTGTGTGGCCATTGCTGGAGGAATTTTCTGGAAACCCCTTTGAGCCTCCTAATGCGGTAACCCCCAAGCTTTGCTGCAGTGCTTTGGGATGCTTTGGATGATGGCCAACTTCTGCTTTTCTCTCTCTGTAACATGCCAGTGGATAACCAAACTAATGATAATTCAAGGCCTCCTACAGCTGCATAGAACTTGAGAGAATAACACTACTCGTTTCATCTAACATCATATCAGAAGAGTTGTATTTGTTGCCTAACTGTGTTACATTTGTGACAACATTACAGTTAACCCATTATGTGTGTACAGTTTGTTGACATTTGCTGTAATGCAGTAAACTTGACCATGACTGTCCTCGTTCCAGTGTCACGTCGCAGCCTCGGTCCCACTGCCCTCAGTCCGTCACAAGGGGGTGATACCACCCCCTCCAAGACGCGCCCTAAGAGCGAAGATATTCTCGCACGCCATACAAATCAAGTGAGCACCCCACCCTGGCGAGAAAAAATGGCACCCGAGGGGGAAGGTTCCGGCACGGTACAGAGGAGGGAGGAGTACCGCTCCTCCCCCCACCTCCACAACACCAATAGTAAGTCTAAATCTGTATCAGACATTGTCAGCGATGCCGAGGCCAGGGGCAGGAGAGCTCGCAACGAGATAGAGTCGGTCCGTGAGCAGATAAAAGTCCGTAGAATCATTCGCAGGTCCCACTCGGCCTCGCAGAGCCGAAGTCGCTCGTCCTCCCTCTCCCGTCTCGTTAACGATTTAGAGAGTCGCGATTGGAAGGCGAAAGAGGAGGCTGAGGTCCTGAAGGGAGCTCGTAGTCCCAGAAGCCCCCTCAGTCCCAGAAGCCCTAAAAGCCCCAGCCCTCGGGGAAATAGGTCGTTCAATTGGCCACCACCAAAACAGGAAGAAGTCCGTAAGTCTGACAAATTATCCAACGGTGTGCCTCACGTTGGGAAAGAGAATTTTAAGTCACGATGGTCGAATGAAGTCCTAATGAACGGGGATGTATCAAACGGTGTAGTTCACCACGTAAAGAGGTCGGCCATCACGCACAATGTGCGATCCTCGGGAAGGGAGATAAAAAGGTCTCGGTCTTGCTCCGAGCTTAAGGAAGAGTTTGAAAAGAAGGAAAAGGAAGCCAAGGAAGGTTTAGATACCTTAAGGCTTAGCATGAAAACCCAGGCCTCTCTCAGCACAACCGAGTTAGGCAAGATTAGAAAGTCTGTGTCGATCTCTGACTATCAGAGCAAGGCAGAGGAAAGGGATAGGCAAGCCAAGAGGGACGAGGAAGCTCTTAGCCAGAAAAGCCGCCGGCATTCGGAAGGGTCGACTAAGTACTTTGTATCAGGTATGGGACATCCATGTTGGGACTCATCTACCTGTGTGCCTACCTGCAACATGCTTTGTGCTGGGACTTTCTTCAGGTGTCTCCAAATAGACATGCCGCAGGCAGTGTATACTTTGATTATACTTTGATTATATATACTTCTATATACAAAATCAATGACCATGGCTATTCTGTTGCATCTTTAAGTCATAGTGCAAAAGCGTTGGTTAAAAGATATCAGAAAAAGTTGTAAAAGATGTTATTGCAGTTTTGGATTCATGCATCTTGCTACCGTAACACGGCATGTTAAAGATTTCTGCATTTGGCATGATGTTTGGATGTCGGCTTGGACAAAGTATCAGCATGAAGCATGTTCAGTGTTGTAGTGATTGACTCTGCCCTGGGGTGGGGAGGGTCCTGTAAGCAGTGGGTTACAATCCAGTCAGGAGTTAATGAATACTGACCTTGTTTTGAATGTAATGTACTAACCGTGTCCAAACTATCCATGCATGTTCACCCAATATAGAACCTCATAAGTCCAGCAGGCTTGGGGTACGTTGGGCTAACACAGTGTCAGCCCCCTCCCTCAGTAAGTATATAGCCCGTACACAGCTGGCTGGCCTTGCTGTATCGTGCTGTGTAGTGCTGTACAAGGCTGTACGCATCAGTGCTGTTGTAAGCTGGTCTTAACCTTGTTTTTGTTGTTGCCATGTTGATTATACAATGTACTTAGATGTAGTTGCATGCATATAGATGTAGCATGCAGTGTGACGTGTTATCATTATTTTACTAACCAGTGTTTTTGCAAAGTGTGTTAAAATGTGTGTTGACTAAGTTGATGTTTTTAACTTTGTGTTTATTTGCATGGCAGATGACCATTGCAAACATAACATTCTGTTCGCAAAGAAATGAAACTGATGCATATTTTGTTTTGTTTCACACCAGTCCATCAGAATTATTGATATCAGTTCACTAGTCATGTGTAGATGTATGTGTATGTTGAAAACCTGATTCTGGAAGGCAATAATTCTTCAAAATCACAAATTCTCATCTAGTCCCTCAAAAAGATGTAAGAAAGAGATGTGATCATGGATTAGTCATCTTCATGTCAACTCACCTGAGAGCAGTGCTACACAGGAAAGGCCTTCTGGTATGGTATTAGATGGTAGGAAGTTACTCTGTCATCATGACAAAGATGGATGCAGTACATTGAACAGTGGACCATGTCAACATCAGTGGAAGAATCTGAAGGGCAACCTTTCAAGCCCAAAGTGTCGTCTACTGTATAGATATAGAGCTCCCCCATTATCTGCTATCCTTGACGGTGTGTGGAGTCCACCAGTCCTGGAGATTTACTATGGCTTTACCAAGGTTCACTTATCCACTGTGGTCGTGGAGGAAGTTGTCAGCTTCCGGGAAATGCCAGTAGTGTGTCTTTGTCTTGTGGAATGAACAGAGGACTGGCACAAGGACTGTTGGTCACAAGACATTTCTTGACAACATCTACTGAAATCCTGAATGTGGAGGAAACGGAGTTGTTGACATCTGTGGATGGTGGCATAACACCTGAGGAGAAGCCTTCAAATGATTCAAATTGCTGCCTTTTACTTTTTTGATTTTCGAAGCACACCTGGGCCCACATTTTGTTCATCACATTTTGTACGTGATGATTTTTTTCTTGTTTGAGTTATTGAAAAGCTCTACCATCAACACCAAAGGAGGTTTTCTCCAAAGTATCATTGCCAAGGACACATCTAGGTGTAGATGTGAATGTCGGGTACCTTGATTGTTTCTTCTGTAGAGCTACAGTTCTGTTATTAATCCCACGATGTTGTCTTTCCCCTGCAGCGTACAGCCAGATGTACGGCCAGGGCCGTCCCTCGCCCCAGCAGCAAGGTGGTTACCGGCCGGCGGCGTCCAACCCCAACATCCAGGCCCACCTGAAGCAGCCGCCACGTGAGGCACCCCGCTCCCAGTCCACCTCCAACCTGGGCTACCCGCAGCAGGCCGAGCCCCGCAGGGTGGGTGAGATGCGCCGAGGACCGCCCCCGCCGCAGAGGAGCCCCAACACCACCGGCAACTACGCCGACCCGCGCGGGGACAGATACGGCGCCCCTGACCACCGTAGAGACTATATGAACGTAGACCCTAGAGATAGGCACCCTGCTAATGATCAGGACAGGAATTACGTGGACCAGAGGTACTTGCCTCCAGAGGCTAGGGATAGGTACGCCCCGGTAGGGCATGCTAAGGAAAGGTACTCTTCTCCAGACCAACAGGCACCGAGGTACAATGTCACCTACAGGGCTGAGCCCTATGGCTCCAAACCAGGCTACTCTGAGTCCCCACCCCCTCCTCCACCACCCCCACCCCCAGAGAACTACGATGGTGTTCCACCTGACCTTCCACCCCCTCCCCCTGACCCTCGCTACACCGACAGCCCCCCTCCACCACCACCACCCCCTGCTGAAATGATGGGCCGGTACCCAGGCGGTCGCCAACAGAGCGACTCTCCACGAGCCAAGCTGGCGGAAACGATGCGCGCGGCTCCGTACAATCCTGAACAGCCCAGTCAGCTGAGGCTACGCCCCACAGACGGCCCCCAACAGTACGGCTCTGAAGAAGAGAGGAGGTTCATGGAGATACAGGAGATAGAAGTCGATGCCGAGAAGCGGAAGCAGCGGATGAACGGCAACAAAAACTACACGTCTGAGGTGACCTACGTTCTTGAGAAGAGCGACACCCTCTCCCCGTCCCCATGGGAGAGGGAGAAGAGGGCCTACATCGAAAGGCAGATCAACGAGCAGCTGAAGCAGATGCGAGAGCAGGAAATTCAGGAGTTGGAAGGCAAGAACTACAGACGACCTGAGGAAGATGACAGGCTTCGTAAGCTGCGAATGGAAGACGAGTTCCAGCGGAGGGCAGAGGAGGCAAGAAGGCGAAGTGAAGAAGAAGAAGAGGCAGCGTCAGAAAGTGATGAGGAGCCTCACCCCAAGCAGCTTGTCCGTGTTGTTGCAGAAGAGGCAGAAGCAGCCAAGCAGCGCATCATGGAGAAGGACCACCAGCGCATGTACGAGGAGGAACGTCGCGAGATGGAGAGGATTAAGGAACAAGAGCATCGTCTCCAACAGCTACAGGCCGAGCGTGACGAGCAGCGTCAGAGGCTCGGACAGAAGATGGACAAACGTGAGCGCGAGCAGGAAGAGTGGCTGGAGAAGCAGCGCCAGCTACGTGAGCAGCAGCGCATCGAACAGGACGAATCCAGGAGACTCCAGGAGCAAGAAGAAGAGCAGATGCGCCACAGGAAACAGGAGGAGATCCGCATCAAGCGTGAGCAAGATCAGCAAGCTTTACGTCAGATCCAGGCACAGCGAGAGTCCGAGGAGAAGGCGTACCGCGAGGCGGAGAGGAAACGAAGGGAAGCAGAGTACCTCACCAAACGCCAGAGGGAGCGGGAAAGGGAGCGTCTGAGGCAAGAACGCCAGGAACGGGAGCGCCTGGTTCTGGAAAGAAAGCTTACGTCAGAAACCCTGATATACAAGAAGAGGGATTCAGCATCTGACCAGAGTTCAGATGCATCCTCTCCCACAGCCAGGGAGCACCCGGGCGTCCAGTCCACCCGAGTCAACGCCTACCAAATCCCACCACCAGAGAAGACCTACATCGCACCTCCCGCTCCCCCGCAGCGCAAGTCTTCGTACGAGTCCCTGCGTGAATCGGACAGGTACAACGACAACACATCTCGACCGTACAACAACTACAACGACTATGACCAGGAGAGGAAACCGTCACCTCCCTCCAAACCATCGTACGACTCTCTCCATCCCCCCTCCTCCACTGCCTCCTATCATTCCAGTGCCTCCTCCTCCTCCTCCCCCTCTCATAAACCAGACGACTTTGCATCTCCAGCCAACTCCCAAGGTCTAAACACCTACAACACATCTGTGGCTGGTACTACCCCTGGCATCATTGGCGCGCAGGAGGTTTACCGGGACCCGGTCATGCGCCGAAAAGCCGAAAAGAAGGCCCAGGCCGTCGAGGCAGCAAAGAAAAAACCAGGTCCTGAGAAACTTTCCTTCAAAGACCGCATGAAAATGTTTGACCAGGGGCAGACCATTGAGAAGCCACGTACGTCAAAATGGCTAAAGGAACATGCGCCAGAAGCAGTGAAGTAAAGAGTAGCAGTAGGACCAGTGTAGTGGAAAAGCCTTTCTTATACATGTAGTGATGGAAATGAAGGATAACTAACAGCAAATTTAGGTGGAAAGTAATGTACTGTGGAATAGTGATGTTTATCCCACAATGATAATAGTCTACAAACACTTATTATAGCCGGGAAAATACATACTATGACTCACTTCTTGCATAACCAGAATCTGATGATTCGCTTCATAGAAAGAATACAAATCGAGCTGAAATGTAAAGACCTCTCTAATCATGCATCTAGGACTATTCATATGTAGTGAATGAGTGCTTTCATGAATGTGGATGTTCATAATAGATTGGATGTTTTTTGAATGAAGTTAATTTTTCTATCACAGTGTAGATTTAGCTGTAGATTGGAAAAAAACAGAAAAATTTGCAGAATTTTTGTACTTTTTACTTCCTGTACAGAATTTTATACCTTAAGAGTTGACTGGAGTTGCGGAGTCTTGAATTCGTAGGTGCTCAGAAGAGAGTAAAGAAAGAAGCAGGCAGTGTTCACATCGAGACTGTGATAAAATAAGGCATGGTGGTGGCAAAAGCAGAGTACCTCAGACTGTCCCAAGTGTGCCAAACGTCTTGCCTGCTCTAAACTTGGTCTTGAGAAGGGTGCCTCGGGGGGATGGTGGCATTACGACTGGAGCTTTGTACATGTGCGCAATCATAGATGGTTTGCCTTAGCAGACAGCCATTTGAATACTGAGACAAACGTTAGGGCTATACCGATGTGTGTATGACATGTATTTCATGCTAGGATGCTTTTTTTTGCCATTTGCTCATTCAAAGAACATACTGTTATTGATGGTAATTACTAGTAAGGAGTAGGAAAGGAATTGTACGGATTGCATGGAAATACTTATTTTACCGTGAAGAAATACTGTAAGGTCCAAGGTCCTAGCCTGTAGTGAGTTTAGCATTAACACATTGTAACCCTGAAACTTCTGCAACTGTATTACTGTAGACAAGACAGGGAGGCTTGGTACCATTCACTTCAGTAAGTTTGAATCTAACACTAGGTGTTATTTGGTAGTAAGATGTTAATTTTGGATTGAGTACAGATTTGTGGTAGATGAAATTGTGAAATTTCATGTAACGGAAGCATAGAAGGTGTGATCATAACGATTAAGTACAAAAGTCGATATTAGTGAACTAATTGATGCTCCTGCTGTGGTATATAAGATCTGTCAGATCATCAGGAAAGCACCCAACTGGGGACAGCAGTGAAGTTTGAGCTCTTTGATTTTAAAGATTTTTTTTGTCATTTCTTTTTAGAGATTTTGAACGTACGCAACAGAAGAGTTTTTTCTGTACAGTGCCAGTTGCTTTGTGGTGAACATCCATGTTACTAAACGTGGATGACACCAATAGCTTTTCTTTCCCTGTATCATGTATATATCACTTCAGCGTTTGCTTGTATGTACACATTACTATGTAACTTTCACCGACCGACAGGTTAGCCATTGGTTTTGCGAACTATATTTCACTTTTCCTATCCAGATATATGTCTAACATCCATGCAGATTGTACTCATATACATGTATGTAAGCAGACTTGTTTTACTTGTATCATCGATGTAGCAAACCTTTTTTTCTGGGATATCCATAACAACCGTTCTCTCTTGTAATAAATCCATTGACATAACACAGACGTCTGTTTGCTTTGTTTCTGTTGACTGTTGTACATCTGAAATGGATATCAATTTGAATTTTATAACAATAGATTGCATAGTCAGATAGCCTGGTTACCAGACCTATTTTAGCATCCCGAATCTTTATCCTCTCTACAAATATTAGGTTTGCTAAAATAGTTCTGCTAACCAGGCTATGGTCAGAATGTAATATGATGATAAAGACATAAATTTGATGAGACCGCGGAGAGGCTGTGTAGGACTCAGGAGCTATAATAGGTTTGGTAACTAGGCTACAGACCACCTAAGTCCCAGTAATAAAATTGGTGTGGCCAATTCATTGTAAAAATTTAAAAAATACCAAGAAAACTGCAGCAAGAAAGTGTTGTGCGCTTCATTGCTAACATCCCAATATGGAGTTTTGGCCCATTTTGTCTACATCCAGAAATTTGTAATTTGATTTCTAATCGTAACTTTGAAGTATTAAAATACAGGCATACTGTATGGTATGTAAACAAAACAATATGACACGATTTTCCCCCTAGAGCTACTTGAAAAAAAAATGGTGAATGGATGTTTTCGATCAAGTGTCAAAATGTTAAATTGTGTATGACCAAAAATATATGCAAGTTGCAATAAAAAGACAATGTAAAAGTAATGTCAGAAGTGGGATTCGAACCCACGCCCCCATTCGGGGACCAGAACCCTCGCTTTGAATGCTGGGAAGGGACTTCCACCCTTGAGTCTGGCGCCTTAGACCACTCGGCCATCCTGACATTTCATGCTGTGGTCGCTCACTGAATGGGATATCAAACGTTGACCAGCGTCAATGGTTACCCGGAAAGGCTGATTCTATCTAGTTACATATTTTCTTGTGATCTAAATGCGTTATGTGGATGGATCGTAGTAAACGTAAAATATTCAGAACGATTTGTACACGATTTGCATCGGATATATGACAGCCTTTTTTTTTTAACAGCGATGACGTTTTCCACAGTAATGACACAAAACCAGGGGCTTTTCTAGTCGGTGAACCCTCATTTAGTTCTAGAAAAACGCCAAAGCTATTTAAAAACGCATCCTTTCCTTCTAAAATGGCTTGTTTATGCCAGGCTAGTCACGTACCTTTTATAATAGTGATGCAACACGCAGCGATCTAGCTGCGTAATTCCTTTCACCTGCTAGAGGTCGCTTTTGACACGTGAGTGTGAGGCTGCAGTACATTATTTGGTCTGTAGGCGTCGCTGCAGTACCGTGTATTGATACCATAGAGACAGCCGCTAGGAACGTCGGGAAGGGAAATACCTAGCTTCGAAAAGTTTCTGCGAAGACTGTCATTTTCTGATCAGGGGAGCGGTTTCCAGGCAATAACTAGGTAAGTACAAGTTGGATATCGGCGTGCATGGTACATTGTAATGTTATCACCCAGATCACCGTATTGGGGTAAAGATTTTAGGACACAAATGTAGATTTGGACCGAAAAAACGCGGAGAAATTTTAAGATTGACAGGTGGGGAGGGGGGCGAGCTGAACTCACACATTCAAGTTTTAATACGGTTAATATGTCTATGAAGAAACGCGTTATGATGTTGCAACTTGCATTTTACTCTCCCCAAATTATAGATTCTACTCGTCGTGAAATAACGTTATCATCCGCGATCAGTTGACGAAAAAGAGCAGCCCAAACGTACTTGAAGTCTACAGTAGTTTCCTGCCAGCTATATCATGGACGAAGATTCTCCTCCCCTCCCAGCAGTGTTTCTGACATGCTAAAGCGCCTCCAGTGGCCGTTATTTGTTGACAGAAGGAGAACCGCTCGCTTGATATCTTTATACAAAATTGCTCATGGACATATTAATACTCAAATGGAACAATATCTCAAACCTGCCCATAGGCGTACCAGAGGAAGTCATGAACATAAATATATATCAAGCATTATCTGCCAAAACAGACTGTTTTAGATTTTCGTTTTTTCCACGAACAATAAATGAGTGGAATAAGCTGCCGGACCAGTTAGTAAAAGCCCAGACAGTGGAGGCCTTTAAGGCCGGACTCCTGGCCGTGCAGCCATAGTCCGTCGCACCCCCCCCCTCTCAGTGATACTAGTACCCCAGCAGGGGTTGTTAGAGAGTACACAAGAAGAAGAAGAAGTATAATAACTTTACTTTTTGTACGTTTTAAGAGATAAACTTCAAGGTCCCAAGATGATGCGGAATGTGCACCTGGTGCCGGAGGACGAGGATGACATCTACTCCGGCTACAACGACTACAACCCGCAGTTTGACGAAGACATCGATAACGACGAAGGTTTCCAACAAGCGGTCAAAACCAGCCATGGACGACGGCCACCGGTAGGGGACACTTTGCAATGTTTTCAATGTCATAGAGTTTAAATGTGTAATTTCTAGCACTATTCTTCAATTTCTTGCAAAGGGTTCCTCATCCTCACCTATATCTGTATTGGTCACTAGAGATGTTAGCATAGTT
>NW_017803491.1:2717471-2789200 GCF_001625305.1 Branchiostoma belcheri | reverse complement strand
ACTGCAGCAAGAAAGTGTTGTGCGCTTCATTGCTAACATCCCAATATGGAGTTTTGGCCCATTTTGTCTACATCCAGAAATTTGTAATTTGATTTCTAATTGTAACTTTGAAGTATTAAAATACAGGCATACTGTATGGTATGTAAACAAAACAATATGACACGATTTCCCCCCTAGAGCTACTTGAAAAAAAATGGTGAATGGATGTTTTCGATCAAGTGTCAAAATGTTAAATTGTGTATGACCAAAAATATATGCAAGTTGCAATAAAAAGACAGTGTAAAAAGTAATGTCAGAAGTGGGATTCGAACCCACGCCCCCATTCGGGGACCAGAACCCTCGCTTTGAATGCTGGGAAGGGACTTCCACCCTTGAGTCTGGCGCCTTAGACCACTCGGCCATCCTGACATTTCATGCTGTGGTCGCTCACTGAATGGGATATCAAACGTTGACCAGCGTCAATGGTTGCCCGGAAAGGCTGATTCTATCTAGTTACATATTTTCTTGTGATCTAAATGCGTTATGTGGATGGATCGTAGTAAACGTAAAATATTCAGAACGATTTGTACACGATTTGCATCGGATATATGACAGCCATATAACAGCGATGACGTTTTCCACAGTAATGACACAAAACCAGGGGCTTTTCTAGTCGGTGAACCCTCATTTAGTTCTAGAAAAACGCCAAAGCTATTTAAAAACGCATCCTTTCCTTCTAAAATGGCTTGTTTATGCCAGGCTAGTCACGTACCTTTTATAACAGTGATGCAACACGCAGCGATCTAGCTGCGTAATTCCTTTCACCTGCTAGAGGTCGCTTTTGACACGTGAGTGTGAGGCTGCAGTACATTATTTGGTCTGTAGACGTCGCTGCAGTACCGTGTATTGATACCATAGAGACAGCCGCTAGGAACGTCGGGAAGGGAAATACCTAGCTTCGAAAAGTTTCTGCGAAGACTGTCATTTTCTGATCAGGGGAGCGGTTTCCAGGCAATAACTAAGTAAGTTCAAGTTGGATATCGGCGTGCATGGAACATTGTAATGTTATCACCCAGATCACCGTATTGGGGTAAAGATTTTAGGACACAAATGTAGATTTGGACCGAAAAAACGCGGAGAAATTTTAAGATTGACAGGTGGGGAGGGGGGCGAGCTAAGCTCACACATTCAAGTTTTAATATGTCTATGACGAAACGCGTTGTAATATTGCAACTTGCATTTTACTGTCCCCAAATTATAGATTCTACTTGTCGTGAAATAAAGTTATCATCCGCGGTCAGTTGACGAAGAAGAGCAGCCCAAACGTAATTGAAGTCTACAGTAGTTTCCTGCTAGCCGCGGCGACTGTTGCAGGGCTTCTCTTGCTTGCAGTCTTTTACATTAGCCCTAACAACAATGTAAAAGACTGCAAGCGATACCCTGCAAGCAAGAGAAGTCCTGCAACAGTCGTTGCCGCGGCTAGTTTCCTGCTAGCCGTGGCGACTCTTGATTCGGGCTTACATTGCATTACCCTCAGCAAGAGTCGTGGAAAGATCCATTGGCAGAACTGCACATTTCCCGTTGGCTGCACGATGCTCCGTTTTTGACCCGTTTTTTTGCTGTCCCAAGCTTCCCTACAATATAACTCCACAATTGGCCGGGTTGCCGATGTTTAGATCAGCCTAAATATTCCACAGCGCGACAGAAAAGTAGTAAAATTGCTAGTCGCACAAGCTGGCGGCCATCTTGGATATAGTCGGGAATGTCCGCTACCGCCGTCGGGAACGCTCGGTAGCCTTTCCGGTTATAATCGGAGAGCTTTCGGTCGCGCTTCGGTAATCGTGACGCATGGACGAAGATTCTACTCCAGTATAATAACGTTACTTTTTGTACGTTTTAAGAGATAAACTTCAAGGTCCCAAGATGATGCGGAATGTGCACCTGGTGCCGGAGGACGAGGATGACATCTACTCCGGCTACAACGACTACAACCCGCAGTTTGACGAAGACATCGATAACGACGAAGGTTTCCAACAAGCGGTCAAAACCAGCCATGGACGACGGCCACCGGTAGGGGACACTTTGCAATGTTTTCAATGTCATAGAGTTTAAATGTGTAATTTCTAGCACTATTCTTCAATTTCTTGCAAAGGGTTCCTCATCCTCACCTATATCTGTATTGGTCACTAGAGATGTTAGCATAGTTGTAGACTAGTGTTAAATACTTTCTTTGTTACAAAGACCTCTATGTAGTCATAAGAGATCATGATCAGCCTCCTGTTTATTTCAGCCGACTGCATCTGTGAAGCCTGTGCTAGGCGCAGGTCCACGACCGTTGGGTACTGCAGCACAGCGTATGAAGACTGGCATGGTGTCGTCTATGGGACGGCCGACTACGGGAGCACAGGTCAGTAGACAGTAGTACCACGTATAAATGTAAGAAAGTAAATTGCTACTTGTATATTGAAATACATGTATTGCCAATGCCATCTGCTGATGAACATGGTGGTGGAAATCATCTAAATGTTGAGTTATATTTTTTTACCATCAAACTTCACTACTTTCCAGTCCTGTTGTAGTGCTTTTTGTGACTGGTATGTGATATTTTACACATTTTCTTCGTCCCCCTAGGATGGAGTGGCACGGCCCATGACAGCAGTGCGAGCAGCTGGGTACTCGTCTGCACCACGAGGTAAAGAGGGGTGGTCAGCTTCTATATTCTGTTCTATCCGTAGAATAATCTCTTCCTGAATTTTGCTACTAAAACTTAAATCATTTGTAACATTGCCCTATGGACTGTTGTATTATGTAGACAGGTGAACACAGGTGTGTGACATTTTCAGTTACCTGTCTGAAGCTGTCAGGTGTAGATAAAGGTGATTGTGTTTACATTACAGGTATGCAGTTTGACCCTCTGAACCAGGCCAAGGGACCAGCACCTCCACTGGAGGCTAAGGCAGAAGACAGGTGTGTGCAGAAACATTTCTGTCAAGATTTAAAAACAAAAATGTAGAATTAAAAAAAGAAGGAAAATGACAGAACAGTGCAGTGAAGCTAGTTTCAACTGAATAGCCAGTTTATTACTTTTTAAGTTACATACATATATCTTAATATTAAAATGGTGATAATATTCCCTCCAATGCCCAGCCCTGAGGAGAAGGTGAAACAGTTAGAGAAGAAGGTGATGGAGCTTGTGGAAGAAAGCTGCATGGCTAACAGTCGGGGGGATTCAGTCTGGTAAGTACACACTTGGTACATACCTAGAACATACCTGGTACACACATGGTAAATACATGTGACACTCATAGTACACTCATGATGCACACATGGTCAACACTCTATTAAGTACACATTTGATACATACATAGTACATGTGATACATACAGACACACCTGTGATGTATACATGTGACAAACGCTGTACACACATGGCCAATAGTACAACAGAGTTCAGCCTTGTCAGTAAATACAACTGCACATTCTCTTTGCTTGATAACTGGTGCAATAAGCTAGCAGGTAGAGTGCTGGTTGCAATTGACTGGTACAAATTATTCTGAACGGAGCACTTTTGGGGAATAAGACTTGTTTAGACACCAATCTTCCCTCTTCGTGTATAAAACACGGTTCTTGTCCTCTCGACCAATCAGGCGCTAGAGAAGGCGAAGGAGGCAGGACGTCAGGAGAGACAGCTGGTCCGACAACGTGAACAGCTGGCGTCCGGCGAACAGATCAACCTGGATCTCACCTACTCCGTAAGTAATCTGAATCACAGTTGTTGTTAACTTTTTTATTATAGGGTAGCTTGCATAGTGCAGTGGTCAGTGACCCTGCCTCTAGACCAAGAGGTTGGGAGTGCGAATCCCGGCTGTTGTTGCTTGGGACATTCATGCTACTGGAAAGGGTCGTAGTCCTTTGAACAGAGCATTAAGCTGTAGTCCATGGTGTGTGTTCCAAAGGGGGATTTTTCTAGTACAATGAACCTGTTAATACTATACATAGCATTCTGTCTTCTAAACTAAATTGAAATCTCTTTTTCCATTTTTTCCCTTTCTTCTGTCTTGCTTTCCTTCCTAGCAATGAAGAATTTTTCGTACATGTATATGCTGTTTTAGTAACTTTTCCAAAAATGTTGTAGACTTTTAAAATGGTTCTCAAAGTCAAAACAGATTCTGAAGTAGCTTGAACCATAATCTTTTGCTTTCTCAGGTCCTCTTCAACCTGGCCAATCAATACGCAGCTAACGAGATGTACAATGAGGCGCTGAACACGTACACGGTCATCGTGAAGAACAAGATGTTCAGCAACGCCGGCCGTCTGCGCGTCAACATGGGTAACATCTACTTCAAACAGCGCAACTACGCCAAGGCCATCAAGTTCTACCGCATGGCGCTGGACCAGGTGCCAACCGCACACAAGGAGATGAGGTGGGAATAATGGAAAATGATACGATTGTTGCAAAGATTTTTATTACCTATTAAAATTTACCACATCAGGTTGAATTTTATTTGGAGACAGGGCTGGAAATACCACCTGCATATGCAGGTTAATCCAGGTAATAATTGAACCCGTGCAGGTATTTCTGATGTCTACCTGCTCCTAACCTGCACTGGTCATTGTTTGTTTGTTTGTTTATTGGTTCGCATATATTTAAGAACAATAAAATGAACATATTACTGACAATAAAATAAAATGCTGGGGAAAGATATGAAGCCATAGTGGCTTGTCTGGGATCTTCCCCGACAAAATTAATTAACAACTGAAATAATGCTAACAAATCAAATGGTAATAATAAATGACAATAAGTAATTAATAAATTTGATCAATATGATCAATATGATAATGGTAACAAAACAAATAGTAACAATGAATAACAAAAGTGATTGATAAATAACGCTAATTAGAAATGATATGTTAGAACATAGGTTAACAGAACTTTAACTACAGTACAGACATTGGCAGAATTGAAGCAACAACTCAAGAAAAAAATTAATGAATTTTAAAAAGAAATTCAAACTTATACAGATGAAATCAAAGTAATAAGATATCAAATGTCGGTGGGAAAGAAAAGTAGGTGATTTTTAAGATTTCGTTTAAAGCTAATTATTGATGTTAAACATTTTAGGTGGAGCGGGAGATTATTCCAAGTAGTTATACATTTATATTTTACACTCATTTGGGCTACGGACGTTCTAACTAGGGGGATATGGTAATGGGCACTTTGTCGAGTTTGGTAAGTATGACTAGACTACTGGGTTTATTGTATTTTATTGACTGTCACCAGCTATGAAATGAAAGCAACTGGCAATGGTTTCTGAATAGTTATTTGAATTCTTAATAACCTTAGTCCAAACACAGTGGTTGTTTAGGACTCTCTGTTCATGAACAGTTCCCAAGTGTAGATTTGCTTGAGTGGCTTATGTACCTATAATTGTGAAATGCTTTGTATTGTTTAGGGCACGTATCATGCAGAACATTGCGCTGGTGTTCATCCGTATGGGGCAGTACTCAGATGCAGTCACCACCCTGGAACATGTCATGAATGAAAAACCTGACTTCAAATCTGGTAAGTCAATTTTCTTACTGCTATTAACTGTACATATGACCAGAAAGTATCTCCCTGTTTATCAGTCCTGAGTGAAATGTAATAATTAGTTAGAATTACAAGTAATTTGATAATGATACCTAATTTTTATTATGCTGGTGAAGATGTGAAGTAACTGTGACTTTCTCTCTCCAGGTTTTAACCTCATCCTGTGTTACTTTGCGCTGGGGGATCGTGAGAAAATGAAGAAGACGTTCCAACGCCTGCTGAACTGTGCGCTTAACATCGATGACGAGGACAAATATCTGCCACATCCTGTATGTACCAAACTTTGTAAAATCTATTTCAGCATGCCTTATCTATACCATGAGATTTTTATATGTCATTATAATGTATAGATTTCTCAATGGATCCCTGTACAACCAATACAGGTTGTACAGTGATACGTTTATGAACAGAAGTGGTGTTAGAATACATGAAAAGTTGTCTAACCCCATTTTTTTTACCCACCACCCCAGGATGACAAACATTACAACATGATCCTGGAGGTGATAAGGAATGACACCTTGAGGCAGATGGAGAGAGAAAAGTAAGTCCTTCTTGAAATTTCTTCCTTCTGACATTGTGACAGTAACTGTTACAGTGATATAAAGGAGACCCAGACAGCACCTGAGGTGTTTCAACAAAATATTGACAACACCTGTAGTCACTATATAGAAAACTTCTTCAGGAAATACATTGAATAGATAGATGATTTTCTATCTTGATGTCTCCTCTAGGAAAACGTACGCTGAGAAGTGCATCATGGCAGCAGCTAAGGTGATCGCCCCTGCCATCGAGAGCTCCTTTGCAGCTGGTTATGACTGGTAAATATTGTCTCTGTACAGGACATATGTCATCATGTGTCTTTGATTTCTGTTCTGCAATACATAAAAATCAAAGACTCTGTCTCTCCTATAATGTAATAAAGACTACATGTAGCTAGAAAATCATTTTATTGGCAACAAATATAATATATGCTTAATACCAAATTATAGAGTTGTAATGCACTAGAGTTTGATGATACAGTAGTTAAATGCAGTTGATTAGATTTTAACTTGAAGGTGATATATGATTTTTTTAAATCATTCCAGATTTCTAGCATCATGATTTTCAAAAACAAGATGTTTAAAGTATCTCATGTTGAGTCTGTGTTTTGGAAAAGATTTTGAAGCATTTTGCGGGCGAGAATGACTGTATGTTTCTGCTGCAGGTGTGTGGACCATGTGAAACACTCTCTGGTTTGTGAGCTCGCTCAGGAGCTCGAAATGCACAAGGCCATGACCTACCTGCGCAGGAAGAACCTGGAAGAGGTTTGCTCACCGTAGCTCTCTGCTCGTTGGTTGTCATTCGGGATGGGTGACGGTGGGGTGTTGTGACTAACACGAAGCACAGTCGCTCCCACGCGGCCACTGTCGTTGCTTTACGTCACCGCGGCACACCACACATTCACACACTCACACACATGGCGATCTGGTGGAATAGGAGACCATCACATGTTCCCACGAACTGACGACAAATGTTTGTCATCTTTACCCTTTCTTATTCAGGAAATAGGTGTCGATCATGCAGTTTTATGGAGATGACCTTTAGGCAGACTTTGACCTTGATGCCCAACGACCTTGAAGTCGTTTAACTTATGATTCTAACCTGTATTCTCAGCTGTGTTGAGCAGGTGAAGTCGTCCGTTTTCCTGATGAACACTGACCTTGATGCAGCCAGTGACCTTGAGATGCCCAATGACCTTGAGGTTGTTGACCTTACGTTACCATGATTCTCACCTGTGTTCCCAGGTGTGTTGAGCAGGTGAAGACGTCCACTTTCCTTGAGATGGCCAACGACCTTGAGATCAACAAAGCCATCATGTACCTGAAGCAGAAGGACTTCAACCAGGTGTGGTGGTGGTTGACCTTTAACCCCCGACCCTTCCCGACCTTTCATTGACAGGCCTGATGACCCTTTCCTTCCATTTCAGCCTTTGGACGTCTTTTCCTTAATTTTTCAACTCTGACCTCTGAACTGTCATTATTCTACTAGAATTTCCCTCCTGACATGAAGAGTTACATTTTCTGTCATCATTATGATTTAATTTAGTAAACTAGACAAATGATGTTCCAAACCAAGACAGAAGGAGGAAGTTACAGAGCCAAAATAACATCTTAGAAGCATGACAATGTGACAATCATGTTGCCTGCATGAAAAGACCTATTATCATACGTGATATATCCAACATACCCGTATTTTTCAGAAGAGGGAGAGAAAAATACTATGTGTATCTGTGTGATATTTCTGGTGTTCCCACTGTGTCTAATGACTCCGTTTTGTACCCATTAGGTTCTGTCATACAAGAAAGTTGCATGACAAATGATAATGCCTTGTGTACATCAGTTGAAGCCTTGCCTGCCTTCGATTTTGTCTTCTAACTGCTTGCTACAATTAGGAAGAAGTCGCTTGATGGACACAGATACATAAGCTACAATGTAGATATTGGTCGAAGCACTAGCAAAAGCATACTAAAAACTGTACTGTATATTATACATGTAGTTAAGAATTGGAATATGTTCAGGCCAGGATTTTAAAGCTGCACGTTACTCACATTAGCACATTAGAGCATACACTTATTTTGAACCAACTGTGCATGTTGTCTGTTTCCCCACCCAACTAGTTCTTTCACTTCTTCTCTAACTTGTTTAAAAAATTTTGACCTGTTACAGTCAAGTTATAATCTTTCAAGACAGAACTACATGTAGTAACTTGTTGACAGCATTTAACTTGATTATACATAATATATACACTATATAATTGACAGTTTTCAGTTTGAATGATATGGCATTTGTCTGCCATTCTATGTTTAAATTTGACAGTAGAAACTTGAAGTGTTTGCGCTGGTATATTTATAATATGAACTTTCCCTTGCTTTAGGCTGTTGAAACACTCAAGTCGTTTGAGAAGAAGGACTCCAAGGTGGCCTCCACTGCTGCCACCAACCTCTCATTCCTGTACTTCTTGGTAAATCTAAGGAAACTTTCTCAAGAAGCATGAAGACATAAAGTAACAGTTACTGTTGTAATCCGTAAGCTGTATGTCAACTGTAAAATTTTTCACAAAAACCTGAAAGACTGTGAACGTGACTGTCACAAAAATTCAACATACTTCCGAGAAGTAAAAAATGTCAGATTTTATGTTCTATTATCTACATGAATATATAGAGTATAAGTAGCAGAATGACTCACATGAGATCTGTGGTTGTTACATCTGTAGGAGAATGAGATTGGCCAGGCAGACAAGTACGCTGAGGTTGCCATGACAGCAGACAGGTACAACCCCTCAGGTGAGTTGGAAACACAGGTGTTTGCGTTATTGTGATACACAAGAAAATTTCTGCTTCATTCTAGTCATTACCAAAACTAGAAATCATTGAATATTCATTGTTTTCACCATCTTTCATTGTGTGCTGTGTAAAGATATTGATTAGATTTTCATGCTGTGCTTTTCCTGGAGGGTATGCCTTGGCCATGAGGAATAACAGATTTTGTTTTAGGTCCTCTAGCAGCTTGCTTTCAAACTAAAGTTAGTAGTGTTTCATTGCCCAGGCTGTATTATACTATTGTTGAACATATTTGAATAATACAGTCTTTTAGATACAGTCCAATTTTTGTGTGTGCCAGCCTTTCTGTTTAAAATTTTCCTCACCTTTTCTTTATCATTACCTCCAGCCCTGGTGAACAAGGGGAACTGTGTGTTCATGCAGAGTGAACATGAGCGAGCTCGGGAGTTCTACCAGGAGGCACTACGGAATGACTCTACCTGTACTGAGGCTCTCTACAATTTAGGTCAGCAATTGTTCTAAATTCAAACACTTAACAATTATTGGGTTGATTGGATTGGATTGGATTGATTGATTGACTGGATTGAAGTAGGATGAATGAACTGATTGGATTGGAATGATCTTTGATCTCTCTTGTTATTTTGATTTAACTCTTTTGTGTTCCATATCTCCCAGGTCTGACCTACAAGAAGCTGGGACGTCTAGAAGATGCCTTGGACTGTTTCCTTAAGTTACACGCCATCTTGAGGAACAGTGCCCAGGTTATCTACCAGATAGCTGACCTGTATCCTCTCAACCTACTAAGCCAGGCCATTTGGCACCACATAGGTATTTGTTATAGGGTTAGGTAGCAAGGAGACGGTTAAGATAGTTTGAAACAATGCTTGAGGTTGGATATGGAGAGTTTTTGTTTTAACATTTAGTTCTTTAATGTAACATTATTTTAGGACTTTGATTTGAATGATGTTAACTTTTTATTTTTGATATACATGCTGGCATGTTATGCCAAAGGGCTATACAGGTACAGATAGAGATACACATCACGGGTTAGAAGATGTATAAAAACGTGGCTAATTAAGAAGGGTGGAATATGACCTTGACCAGTGCCAGATACGACCTTCTTGAGGACACAGCGCAGGCAACGGAATGGTTCATGCAGCTTATAGGGGTGGTCCCTACTGATGCCTTTATCCTGGCCCGACTGGGAGAGATCTACGACAATGAGGGCGACAAAACTCAGGCCTTCCAGTACCACTACGAGGTAAGGCTGGGGGATTGACAGAAGAAATGAGAAGCACATAAAGGGATCTTTCATTATTTGTGGTCTTGGCAATTTTTGGCAAATCATAGGTTACAGAATACATAATTCCATACCTGTTAGGTGTACATGTTGAGGAAAATTTAGCAGAAAATTTTTTTTGAGGGGTATTAAAAGTACTTTTATTATTATTGTTTGTAACATTCAACAAATTCCATGTAGCAATTTCTGTGTACATATTAGTTGATTTTGAACTGAACTGAAAAAGTTGGAGATCTACATGAAGACAACATCATCAGTAACAATTCTGCAGTATTGTGTGCTTCAACATTACTTACAACAGTTCCTCTACAGGTGTTCTGAGTTTGTGTTTTTCTTTCCAGTCCTTCAGATATTTCCCCTCCAACATTGAGATAATAGAGTGGCTGGGTGCCTACTACATAGACTCCCAGTTCTGTGAGAAGGCTATCCACTACTTCGAACGAGCTGCAGTTATTCAGTGAGTACTGGACCAGGTTTTATTCATCAGTAGTGTATGTTACCACTACATCAGCACTATCTGTGTGTACTGAGGGGAGAACCAGACTAAGGGTACTAGATACTACTGTGACAGTGTAATATAGTTTGCCTAGGCCTTATTTTTGAAATAGGATTGAACAATGCATAGTGTGCAATTTTCAATGTACAAAACCTTGTATAATGTAAGAGATATTGTAATTTAATTGTGTGAGAGGTCACCATTCTATGGTTCTTTGGCAGAATTTGCTGAGTGAGGGCCTCATACTTACATGTATCAACCTGTAGATAAAGATGGCATGAATATTAATAATAATGCATGCACATGCAATGATTGCAAAAGACTAGTTGAAATTTGATGTACATGTCATTGATTGATACAGATAACTGCATAGACGTACATCTGTTGTTTATGATGGTTGTTTTTCTGCAGACCTAGCCAGGTGAAATGGCAGCTGATGGTGGCCAGTTGTCACAGGAGAAGTGGTGAGGATCTTGTTTTAGGACACTTTTAGTAAACTTGTCAGCGACTTGACAAAGGACTGTAAACTCACATTTGTGATCTGTGCTTCATAATGTGGACATATGTAGAATTTGTATGTTGTGATCAAATCTTTCACGTATGGTCCAGGAAGATTCTTTTGTATGATTAATATGATTATTTCTCTTTCTTTCCAGGTAACTACCAGCAGGCTCTTGAGACCTACAAGGAAATCCACAGTAAATTCCCTGAGAATGTTGAATGTAAGTTAACTCTTATCAAAGTGATGATGAAAGTATCTTTCAGTGGATTTAATATTTGGGATTAAATTACTATAAGTCTGCCAATTATTCTTTGAAAATAACACATCAGTTAGAAGTTGATTGACAGACTTATTGATAACCATGAGAAAACCCAGTATTCTTAGTACTTTTGATATCACATAACATGAAAATCTTTTTTCGCAAGGTCTACGTTTCCTGGTGCGACTTTGTAACGACCTTGGACTGAAGGAGGCCCAGGATTACGCCACCAAACTGAAGAAGGCAGAGAAGGCTCGTGAGCTGAGAGAACAGGTAATGTTTCATAACACAGTTAAAGGCTATAAAAGCCATTGCATATTTGTGTTAGTACTCACTTATGTAATGTTTTATGTCAAACATTGAAAAATGCTGGAATTAAAATTTGGCAATGAGCAAGAAAATTATTTACTTCTTAGTTTATATATAATTTTACAGAGCTGATGTCTGTTCCAGTTTTAAATTAATGTGTATTAACCCAAACCTAATATAGCATCATGACTATTAGCGACTTGATATTTTGTTAACCCTGCAACATACATGTACATTGTAGAGTGTCACATAAAGTCTTCTGTTTCATCTCCACATTTTTAGGTCACCCATTTTTCTGCAAAAGACTAATTGTCAAGGATATAAGCATGATTCTGTCATTGCCATATCCTAATTCAGAGAATCATGATTCTGCATGTTGTTCCATGGGGAGTATTTTGGGATGGAGGGGAGCAAAAGTTTATGATCAATCAGTAAAAGAGGGGAATGTTCATAGAACTGGAAAGGAAAAGTGCACGAGTCTAGATCAATTTTACAGGCTTCAATCAAAGAAGCTCCAAACCAGAAAGAAGTCGACTGCATTTTTTACACCAATGTATTTTTATGCCCCTCCCACCAATGACAAACCACTGCAAAAGTCAATGACTTTACAGTAAGACTCCTCCTCCCATTTCGCCCCCCTCCCCTCACAGTCTGCCTCCCTCCCCTCCCCACCCTGTGTGGTGTGTGTTAAGTGTTGTCTGTCTGTTTCCAGCAGGACGGCTCTCCTCGGGGAGAAGTGAGTCGGCTTTTCTCACTAATCACCCAGTGGTTCATGGGAAGTCGGGTGCACTGCATGATGGGTACTAACACATGCATGTTCCCAGTGTATATTGTAATCTAACATTACTAATCATGAAATTGTACAAAATAAAAAAAGGGTCTCTTGGTGTTATCTATAAGATATGATTTAAAACTTATATCATGATGGAAATTGTTTGACACAGAGTTAAATTTTGTTTGTTTCTTGGTGTATTTTATTTCAGCGTGCCAGTAGCGGGTCTCGGCGTGGCAGCGGGCGTGGTATCCGTGAACACAGCGCCGGAAGTGGTGCGTACATCGTTACATACAGCATGTCATTTCAACAATTTGATTGGAGAAAATTTTACAATACTAAAAGAATGATGTAGTAGATGGAAAACTTTTTATACACTCATTAAAGAACGAAGAAAATCTTTAGGTTTACTGCTACAGGAAGTTCTTCAATTTTGTACATGTAATTTCCTTTAAGTTTTTCCTCTAATTAAAACCTTTCCTTAATATTGCCAACTAAAGTCCAATGCTAACTTTTTTTTGTTAAGGGGCTTGGCTTGCTTATTTTGCTAAGTACTATTCAATAAGCCGCTGTTTTTGAATAACACTTTAAAGTTTACGATTTGTTTCTGTGATGTTAACACTTAACCAAACTTTGCAGAACTTGAAGTTTATCTTTGACTTAATCTTCTGCATCACCTTCAATGATCTGTATTTATGCTTTTCTCCTTCCTGCATGGTCTGCTTGTAGGATTGAAGCATAAAGGTAGTTTTCTCTTCATGCTTCACAATAATACAATAATCTCAACTTGGTACTCTCTTAAAGGCCCCTATGTAAGGTTTCTGATGCAACTTGAATATCCAGTATTTCTTGTCACTCACTTTAATGTGAACAATATGATAAAAATTTTAAAAGAAACATCATTATGAGCTGTGCAAAAAAGTTTGTTTACCCTAAGTTTTTCTTTGGTCAATGTAAACAAAGTCTTGATCACAACTATAATATTCATAATGTAAATCTTTGCAAAAATTTTTGGGGTTTACTTTTATACATTGTGCAAAAGTTCTCATCGTAGCTATGTATCAACAACAACTACATAATAGACTAGTCTTTTCAAAACTTATTTCTGGTTGATAGCAATTCATTGTGCAATATGTTTGTCCTAAAAGAATATCATTTGAATGTTGCTGATCTTACAATAAGGGCCTTTAAGTATAAGTCTAACCAAGCCCCTAGCCGTGTCATATGCAGTGTTATGCCTGCCTGGTGCTAACATGGGTGTTTTTCTGCCTGTAACATTGCAGACAGGGCCAGTTCTGCAGGTAACTATGGCAACCATCCCGCTCGGCCAGAACGTCATAATTGATCGTTTCTGGTCCCACCATTAATCCATCGTGATTCAAATCAGTGCTTAAAAATCACCAAATCATTTTCTGACAATAATTCATCAATTTTCATCATGCATGCAACATCCATCCATATTGATATAAAGCAAAGCAAGTTATTATATTAGAAATCAATCGCTATTTATTAGATTTAAGCCAGCTACATTAGAGTTAAGTCACCTAAAGATATGTACCCTGTTTACAGGTGATATCTGTTTAATGTTAGTTTGTCTTGTGCAATGTTTTTTTATGTCACCATTCTACACTCCAAGCTCTGAATACACTGCAAATTGATTTAATATTTCTTTCACATGACTGTAAGAGTTGCTATTATTAGGACTTGTGTTAGAAAATATATGTTGCCTTTTCTTGTGCATAGAATGGTCTGATAGTGATAAGGGTATGTTTTCCATACTGGTGTAGACTCAGGTCGAGGCGGTAGCGGGGGCAGTAGAGGAGGCAGCGCCCGTGCGGGGAGCGCGTCCCGTGGCGGCAGTGCTCGCAGCGGCAGTGGGCGGATGAGACTCCCGGATTCCAACGAGCCTTATGAAGCCACCAGGAGGGAAGTCGGTATGTGTAGGACACAGTTTGTGTGTTGTTTGCTCTTAAATTTTCGTCAACATTTTCCTCTAGAAATTAAATGAGTAGAATATGAACAGTGACACTTCTAGAAGTCACATTTTCTTCAGAAGGATTTGCAAGAAACCAACTGTCTATGCAAGGTTACTAAACTAGAATTGGGTCTAACTGGTGTGCTTTACTATGTGGCTGACATTTATTTTACATAGTTTAAAACTGCTGAATTACCAAATGAATAAAGATCATCACTACAAGATCATGTATTGTGCCCCCCAGATGCCTCCTATGTTGACCCCCTGGGCGCGGCAGCAGAGCGGCCTAAGACGGCAGCCCGACAGCGAGGCCAGCAGCCGGAGGACGAGTTTGGGGATGAAGAACTGGGAGACGACCTGCTGCCGGACTAGAGCCTGGAACAGGCGCTTCAGCAATACTACATACTAGATATATTATTATCCTGCATAGATCTAGTTATAGCACTCGCACTCTCTCCCATAGCTTAGTCAGCCGTCGGGGCAGCATGATGTTTGGCCAAGTTCTTCCACTGCTGGCGGTCCTCCGCCAGTCTGGCCATCTGGTTGGCTGTTACACCAGTCCACTCTTTTAAGTCTGTAACTAGTTATAGACTGTGCATAAAGTTCCATAGATTTGCATAAGAAAGTATGTATCTGTGACGCCTCATAAAAATGATCTTATACTACTTATAGATGTCATTATAGAAGCTGTATTTTGGGTGGCCCATGCACTATCATTGTATGCTGAAGAATAGCATATTTCAGGAAATGTTTTCATTACTTTGTTCTTCTTATGTGCAGGAGGTCTCAGCAAATTCTAAAATGAGCAGAACAAATTTATCTATTCACCATTCAAGAAATTTGAAGAAGAAAAAATGGTCACATTAAACAAGGGGTCTCTATTGGCAAGCTTCATGATGTGAACGTCAACAGGAAAAAGAATCTAAGGGACTAACAAAAAGTGGCTACAATGACTAGGTTGTTGCATGGAGCTAACTCCATAGTTTTTGTCATGTAGCTAGAGGTGATCACTAGTACAGGCTTGACAGTAGTCTAAATCTATATATTCTATTACAGTTCCTGGGGTACTGTTTACAAGCTGTCATTAGGATAGATGTACATCTGAACATTTGTACACTTTGTCTACTGGCAGTAGACTAAAACCATTTGGCATTTCATTCTTATTGTCAAAAAATTGTTACTGATCTTTAGCACTTTCTCACTGTGGTACATGTACACTTCTCAATGGTAAAACAGTGAGCACGAAATAATGTTTACAGTATGCTAGATAGGTAAGTGGCTGATTTGCATGTATATACAATGTACATGTATTACCAAAAGTATTGAGCATATTATTCTCTTATAATGGGCATTGTATATGTATCCAAAGTTCCAAACTAAAGTAGATGTTTTGTTGATGACTTGCCAATAAAGTATGGTATGACAGATGAAACTACAAGGCTGTCAACATTGTCATTTGTCTTAAAGGGTGATATAAGTTTTATGGTATTTGATGCGTATATGAAACTACACACTTAAACACCTGTCCTTGGTGCTGAACACCTTTCACACACAGGTCATGTTGGCATGGGTAATGTTAAAAGGAACAGAGAATCGTTGGTCTGCGAAGTCTAACTTCATCAGGAACATGTCGACATAACAGTCAACAAACGTTCCTGTGGAACTGTTCTCTCTACGTGATCTGTGCCATGAGGTTGTGTGCCAGCGAGCCGGCCACTAACAGTCCCACCACCACTAGCGCCACGGTCTGGACGCGTTTGATCCGCCTGATCACGCGGTGCCTCCTCTCCCGACTTGTCATGTTTGTGTTCATGACGGAGCTGAGGTACAGGTTTAGTTCTGTAGTACTCAGGATGAGCACATTGTCCACCGCAGTCATATTCGTCGTGTTTCTCAGGTCGCCCTTCGCTTGGGTTTCCACAGAAGCGTCCGGTTTCAGCTTCGGTTCGGTAGACTCAGTCGCCGGGGTCTCATCTGGTGGTTCCACGTCCTCGGAAGGATCAAGCCCGTTTTCCTCAATGCGGCGTCTCACCGGGATGTTGCCATCATAGTGCTTCTCTCCACTCAGGAAATCCCAGTCGTCAAATCCGGGCGTGTCAGTCTGGTCTGGGACGGTCTTCACCTGGTCTGTGGAAGGAGTCGTGGGACCGTTGGTTGGAGGAGAATCAGTTGTGATCACGTCGTCGGGAACGTGCTCTGTGGTCTTGCCGGGATCGGTGGAATCGACTCCCGCTCGGCGATATCCCCAGGCTCGGTACGGGGGGAGTTTGACCGGAGTCTCATCTCCAGGGGTGTCTGGCCAGGACTGCACAGTGATAGTCAGAGCGACTACCTGAAATAAACACATTCTTCCATAGTAATACAGCATAGTATCCATCCATCGTTATTTGACTTGGGGAAATCTCTAAAGAGTCTAAAATCGTCTTTGAAGTATCGTCTAAACTTTCTCAAATTAGCTGGATGAAAGTAGTGTAACGTAGACATATCAGTATCTGTATTGGTCGATGATAATATGGATAAAGTGAAGTGATGAAGTAGAAATCTCACCGTCGTCACAGCCACCAGGACCAACACCGAGATCACAGCTACTGTCAGCAGCCGCCGCCGTCCGTACTGTGGCTCAGCGGGCACGGCAGTCAGCAGCCGCCGCCGTCCGTACTGTGGATCAGCGGGGACAGCAGAGGCCGGGAACGTGGGGAAAGTAGCGGCTCGAGCCCGAGACCGCCGGAACCTTCGCCGGCCACGTCGTCTGGACATCTTGTCTCAGAAAATTTCTCAACTATATGGACTGAGGGGAGGAGCAGCTCAAGGTGCGTCCGTCGCTCGCGGAGTCAGTCGAGAATGTAAACAAACCGCATCGAACGCCGTTGCTAGTCTGGAACACCGGGAGTATTGCGGTTCCAGAACAACTTTTCGAACAATGGTCGTTGCAGAATAAAGGCAAGTAGAACGAGCGAGGGCAATAAAATCTGCAAACAAAGATGATTTATTGAAAATTGATTTATTGAAAATTATCATGGTGTGCACTTGATTCGTGAAGTTGAATGATATAGGGAAAATCAGGATCAAATTCTTAAGATAAAAATCAGAATGAAATCATTTTTCAGGCTTGAATGATTGGTCCCTGTCTATTGGACTGCTGTCAATCTAATATAGACCTAATTACATTATTCAAATCTTACTCATTATTAACAGGTGCAAGTGTGTGTACCACGCCGTTCCAAGATAGCGAGTGTGCATGGAAGGGAAGAACAACGTGTAAGAATTCCACACAGGAATGCGCGCCACGTCCGCTTTGGTACGTTGTACTTGACATTGTCTTTGGTACCCTCCGGACTATTGTAGATAATCTGAATTTTGTTGAGATAAAAGCCCTTAAAAGTCTTTGAAACCAAGATATTGTAGGGAGAACATTGCCATAATAGTCCTCCATCTTTAATTTGCTGCCGATGTCACGTAATCGTAGTGCAAGTCACCAAATTAAATTAGTAAGAATCGTATGTATTCCGCGTAATTGATCGTATGCATTCCGTAAACTTCGTATGTTTCTAGTAATTATTGATCGTATGCATTCCGTAAACTTCGTATGTTTCTAGTAAGGATTCTATATATTCCGTAAACTTCGTATGTTTCCTAGTAAGGATCGTATGAATTCCGTAAAATTCTGATAAATTCTTTGGTACCCCTGACAACTGTAATGCTTAATACTTGGAACTGATGGTGAGTTCAGCACCAAGGAGAGATCCACACTTATAATTAACAAATGGGGGGCATCCACAAGTTTGCGGAAGTAAAACTTGCTATGGCAGAAGGTATCCTGATCGTTGGGTCTAGCACAGAAAACAAGTAAAAAACTGTACGGCGATAATAAATTACTTTTGATTGGTGGCGGTATGGTGATGGTTAATTATCGAAAGCAATAATGATTAATCTCATTCGCACCCCTATGTAATTATCACACATGGTACGGTCCGTTCGGCCAGGTGCAGCACAGATGTGTGACGAGCGCTGTCGCGTGGCGTGTCGTGCGTGAATTCTCTCCAACTTTTGGGGTAAATTTTCGGCTTTTTGTCCGTAAATTATCCGTCTGAAGTGTGAAGTATATCGTCTGAACGTTTCCAGGTAGGATTTATGCGGTTCTTCGGATATTTGAGGGAGAAAATTAGTATTTCCTGGCTGGGTGAAGAAACAAGAAATGGCGGGAAGAACGGCGTGGTGTCGAGAAGACTCGTAATTCTTGCGAGGTTTGTTGTTGTCCTTTGTGTTTTGGTCAAATTCTATGCGTTTCAATGTAAAACAAAAGTGTTCCGAGGCCGATAGCATACAGAGGGGACACCATAGTTTAAAACTGTACCGTTTGTGTAGAGGATGACATGGATATTAAGGTGATAGATTTGGAAGGAGGGGAGACGGACGACCGGTAATATTTTCGAGTGAGGAGGGGGGCGGTAACAGAGTTTATGAAAGACCGGATCCAGGGTTATGCGCGTCACATAGTGCTCAGGAAGGTAAATTTGTAGGTAGAAAAGACACCAAGAATCCACCATAAGCTTGACTGCAAGAGAAGCGGTGTTTTGGTCTGCAACAGGTCAGGATTTTTTTATGCACTTATGGATGACATCCACGCGAGGTGTTCTCAAAAAAAATTCACATCCTCTGAGGCTCAGGTTCAGAATATGTACAGTTTTCGTCGAGGTATGTGTTTGTTTTAAAGTAAAGATATTTTATATAAATTTAAGGTGTGTGTGTGTGCATTGCTAGTTTGTTTTTGTTTTAATTTGAGAGAAGTGTTCAATGTATGTATGGTTTAATAGATGATGGCTTATGCAGTAGTGGCAGTAGTGAGAACTTCTGTCTGAACCTGAAAAGACAGATTGGACCACATCAGATGATTTGAAGACTCAAGAGGAATATCAGGTGAGAAAAATTCCAATTCTTCATTTTACCCACCATTTACTTGGTATTATTTGAAACAAGTGTGTAACGTTTAATATCTGCATAGTTAGGTGGCTGCCGACTTATATAGGAGTGTCTGAACCTGACAAGAGAAGATTGGACCAGATGATTTGAAGACTGAAGAGGAATATCAGGTGAGAAAAATCCCAATTATGCATTTTACCTACAACTGTATGGTCTTATTTGAGACAAGTGTGTAACTTCTAATGTCTGTATAGATAGGTGGCTGCTGACTGATGCAGTAAGTAAAGACTATTGTCTGAACCTGACAAGACAGACTGGACCAGACGATTTGAAGACCCAAGAGGAATACTAGTATCAGGTGAGAAAAATTCCAATTCTGCATGTTAACTACCATTTACTTGGTATTATTTGAGACAAGTGTGTAACTTTTAATGCGTGTACACATGTACTGTAGGTGGCTGCTGACTGATGCAGTACTAGTAGTGGGGACTACTGCCTGTACCTGACAAGACAGACTAGACCAGACCAGATGATTTGAAGACCCAAGAGGAATATCAGGTAAGAAAAATCCCAATTCTGCATTTTACCTACAGCTATTTGAAATATTGGGAATTGGGATTGATGTTATTTGAGACAAGTGTGTAATTTCTACTGTCTGTATAGATAGGTGGCTGCTGACTGATGCAGTAGTGGTGAATTCTTCGTAAACCTGACAAGAGAAGATTGGAGCAGACCATGTGATTTGAAGACTGACGATGACTCTCAGGTGAGAAAAATCTGAATTTTGCATTTAACCTACTTCTTGTTATTTAAGACAAGTATGTAACTTCTAATGTTTGTATAGTTAGGTGGCTGCTGACTGATGCAGTATTGAAGACTCCTGTCTGGACCTGACAAGAGAAGATTGGACCAGATCGGGTGATTTAGAGACACAAGAGCAAGATGACTAAAACAACATCCACAGGTGAGATAAATGATTGCTTTTGAAGATCTGTTTGGCTCTAGCACTCTTCCCTTATGTCTTACACTTTATAAAGATTACACTTACACTTGTAGCAAAACATCTTTCACATTAATTTTGTATTGCTTTTGACTTGAATAAATGACTAGTATATTAGACTTCTTGATCACTTGTCAACATTTCTAGGAAGAGGCAAAGTAAAAGGTCGCATACAAGAGATCATCTTTACCTTACTTACTTATTTCTTGCCTCACATATATAAGAACTCTGAGGTTTAACATGCTGCAAGTACAATACATTTTGTAATACTTTTAAAAGCAGCCTAACTCTTTCAAAATCTATTCAATCAATGGGATAGTTGAATGATCAGTAGTTTGTTTATTCAGTGTTGCCTGGGGATGTTTTTCCATCACACATCCTTTCATATTATTTTCAGGTGTGTGCTGAGGCTGAGGCTGTCCAGGCTGGGAGAAACCTGTGATGACAGCTCAACAAACCATTTGACTTGAAGATGCAGAAGAAAACGAATAAGACAGCGGGCACAGTTGTAACTTGTGAGTATAGTTTATTTGTTCAGCAACACACCCAGGCTAATGAATTTCTATCCTATAATCCAGTCATCCAGTCACTAAAGCTTTCACAGCTTTCAATTGCATAGTATGTCACACTTTTATAGACTCCTTTTCACAACAATCCCTTCAAACAATTAGTCCTACAAAAGAGGTTAACTTACATTGTATAATGTCTCCAGTATAACCTCCTTGGTCCCACATTGCACTTTTAGTCATTAGCATGTCACAGCATACAGCATGTCACACTTTCTGCACTGTGCTTTGGACCTTTACAGGCAGCATTTAGCTCCATTCTTACTGTCATAAACTTGCATGTTGCGTGACATAATATCTTGCATTAGTAAGGCCTGAATTGCTGTTGTCAATACAGTGACTTTTGTTTCTTTGTCTTCAAGATGTGGACCCAGAGACTGGACTGCAGCAGGAGGTAGAACCAGACTTTTGTAGGCAGGGCTGCGTGAAAGAAGATGGGGAGGAGTGAGTATGGTTTCTTTATTAACACGAGACAACACTACACATGCACACACTTGCACTCATATTTCTCTTTTTTTCATTTAACGTTTATTGTAGCCGGCAACTTCAATTTCATGTTAAGCAACACTGAAAAATTCTTCATATTGTATGGTTGAATGCTAAATTGTTGCTTCAGAGTTCAGACCTTTACACTTAAATTCTCCCGCCGAAAAACTTCGCATCTAAGCCGGCCGCATTAATTCCTTTGTATGAATGCCAAATTGCCCCCCAAATTGTCGCTTTAGACCTTTCTTAACACTTACATTCTCCCGCAATGTCCGCATTCTCCCGCAAAACTTGTCTTTGTATTAATTCCACACTAATTCCTTGTTCAGTCCATTTTCCCGCCAAAAAAATTAATTGGCACCCTCACCTGGTTAATTAATTGGATTAAATTTTCCCGCCAAAAAACTTAGTATATAAAGCACTCTAACCTTGAACTTGTGCCCCCCTCCCCACTCTTCCTGCCCCCCTCCCACAACTCAGAGTATGTTACTTACACTGTTCTCTGGACTTCTTCGAACATGTAGTCACCGCACTCTTCTACACAAACACTTGCAGTTTTTCCACCACTTAGACTTCAGAATAATCTCTCGCTCTCCTGGTCAGTCAATGCACTAAGTGTACTCCCCGGGGATGTCTTTTCGGAGACATTGATGCTTCGACACATCAGTATACCAGTGCAATTGACTGACCAGGAGAGCGAGAGATTATTCTAAAGTCTATTAAAGTGGTGGGTGGAAAAACTGCACTCGATCAACAAAGTGTTTGTGTGTAGAAGAGTGTGGTGACTACATGTCCAGAGAACAGTGCAACTAACATACTCTGAGTTGTGGAAGGGAAGAGTGGGGGGTGCAAGTTCAAGGTTAGAGTGCTCTATATACTAAGTTTTTTGGCGGGAAAACTTAATCCAATTAATTAACCAGGTGAGGGTGCCAATTAATTTTTTTTGGCGGGAAAATGGACAGAACAAGGAATTAGTGTGAAATTAATACAAAGACAAGTTTTTTTGCAGGAGAATGTAAGTGTAAAGAAAGGTCTAAAGTGACAATTAGGGGTGCAATTTGGCATTCATACGATACAAAGAGGATGACTAAGGAATTAATGCGGACAGCTAAAAAAAAAGATACAAAGTTTTTCGGTGGGAGAATTTAAGTGTAAAGAAAGGTCCAAAGCGACAATTTTTGGCGCGACGACAACAATGCAGCCGGCTGTAATACGAAGATTTTCTGTGGGAGAATTTAAGTGTAAAGGTCCAAAGCGACAATAAGAAGAGGATAACAACGTGGAATTCATGCAGCCGGCTTAGATGCTAAGTTTTTCAGGGGGAGAATTTAAGTGTAAAGGTCCGAAGCAACAATTTAGGGGCAATTTGGCATTCAACCATACAGTATGAAGAATTTTTCAGTGTTGCTTAACATGAAATTGAAGTCGCCGGCTACGTTAAATGAAAAAAGAGAAATGTGAGTGCAAGAGAAAAGAGAAATGTGAGTGCAAGTGTGTGCATGTGGAGTGTTGTCTCGTGTCAATAAAGAAACCATACTCACACCTCCCCATCTTCTTTCACGCAGCCCTGCCTACAAAAGTCTGGTTCTTCCTCCTCAGCTGCAATCCGGTCTTCGGGTCCACAACTTGAAGACTGAGAGGGACAAAAGTCACTGTACTGACAACAGCAATTGGCCTTACTAAAGCATGACATTACATAACATGCAAGTTTATGATCATAGTTAAGTTGTCGCTGAATGTTGCATTTAAAGGTCCAACGCACTGCAAAAGGAATCCATAAAAGTGTGACGTAACTGTATTTCAAATGACAAAGTGCAATGTGGAACCAAGGAGGTTATACTGGAGACACTTATAATAACCTCTTGTGTAGGACTAATTGTTTGAGGATGTGAAAAGGAGTCTAGAAAAGTCACTGACATACTGTGTAATTAAAAGCAGTGCAAGCTTTAGTGACTGGACAAGTAGATTGTGTGTTGCTGAGCAAATAAACTATACTCACAAGTGAGTCACAACTGTGCCCGCTGTCTTCATTTCCTTCTGCATATTTAAGTCAACTGGTTTCTCCCAGAACAGACAGCCAACCCTCAGGACACACATAACAATATGAAAGGATAAGAAGTGTGATGGAAAAACATCATGAAATTCAACTATCCCATTGATTGAATAGACTTTGAAGGAGTTGGGCTCTACAAAACTGCTTTTAAACATGTTACAATGTACTTGTAGCATTTCACACATCAGAGTTCTTAACATACAAGTACATGTGAGGACAGGAATAAGTCATGTAAGTTGTAAAAGTTGCTTGAATACATGTACAATAATTTAGGTTTTTAAAAGTGTTTAGTAACTGTTACTGGCAGCATGTTATCCCACAATTCGTAATGCATCCAAGAGGAAAGAAAAATTCAAGTTTTTAAGTATTGTCTCACCTGCATGGACAGGTACAAACTCCTGATCTGATCTGGTTTACACAGAAGTCAACTGTCATCACAAGTTTCTCCCAGTCAGGACAGGAACGTCAAGAAACGCATAACTAAGGATGAAAGGATAATTACTGTATTATAATGCAAAAACATCTTCGATAACACTGACTAACCATCAAAGATACTGGTAATCATAATGTTTTTTAATTAATAGATGTAGAAAGTGTTTGGCTATGAAAAGGTGTTTTTAAACACATTACTGGTTGTCTGTTATGCCTCAGGGTTTGTAACAAATCAGAAAAAGGTTTTAAGTTGTAAAGCATTGTTTCACCTGTACAAACTCTTCACTGTGTCTTCAAGTCAACAGGTTTGCCAAGACATCATTTGGTCTGGTGTGGACAGAAGTTGTCCATCACACGATTCTCCCACTCAGGACACACCTATATGATATGATGAATAATTAGCAACATTGAGTGACCATAAAAGATAAAATAGATAAAATCCTTCAATCATCCAACCCCTTTGCTTAGATATGTGACCTTGTATTTTGCCTCTTCCTAGAAATGTAGACAAGTGCTTATATACCAGACATTTATTCAAGTAAGGCAACACAAAATTAATGTGAAAGATGTTTTGCTACATGTGTGTTATTTTTTATAAAGTGTAAGGCGTAAGGGAAGAGTGCTAGAGTCAAACAGATCTTCTAAAGCATTGTCTCACCTGTGGATGTTGTTGTCATCTTGCTCTTGTGTCTCTAAATCACCCGATCTGGTTCAATCTTCTCTTGTCAGGTTCAGACAGTAGTCTTCACTACGTACATACTGCATCAGTCAGCAGCCACCTAACTATACAGACATCAGAAGTTATACACTTGTCTCAAATAACAAGGTAATCACAGGTTGTGTGGTATTTTTTTTGGCAAATCATGAGCATAACAAATGAGTAATCTTGTTTTTAGATTGTATTTGTGGTGTGGCCGTCAAATCAAGTCATTATGTACTTAAAATTCGTAGTACACTAAGAAACAAGTAATGCTGTGACGGTATTTCATCTGCTAAAACTCTCTCCTGTCCTTGGTGCTGAACGTACAATATGATTTTCTTCAATCTGTGAATCTGTCGCTAGGTGGCGTGACTACTCCATGAGTGACAATAAAACATGGCGTTAAAAGGTTTTAAGTCTCTCAACAGTAGGAGGCATGGTGACGCGATCCCCTTGCCCAACGTCTAGTGAAAAAATAGTTCACTTGTAGTGGACCAGCATCACAAGAAGTCATCCTAATTAGCCTTCAGAAACCTGGTACAGTACAAAATGTAAAAGCGACCGATAGCACACTGTTGTTTTGAACACGTGACGTACATGTCGTATCACGAAATGACATAACAGAGATCGGTCTATCTGCCCTCTACCTTTGCTTTGCACTCTTTCTATTGGCGTTATTTGTTCATGAAACTGCAGTTAGCCATTCTATAGATATTTGATACGGGCAAGTCTTGCGACGCTAATACCTCTACCTATCATGCTGACTATGGGTGTGTTTTAGATAGCAAAATATGGATGTACTATTGCATCTTGGTGTTCTTTTAAAACCAGCTAATACCAGCCCAGAAGAGAACAAGAAATAACCATGCCTTCAAGTACCAGAGTTATCAACCAAGGATTGAGGCGGTCAAGAATTCATTCTTTCCTAGAACTATCGCAGAGTGGAACTCAATGTCACCAAGTACAGTAGGGGCATTGTCATTAGATAGCTTTAAACAATGTCTAGAGTTGGAAGTTCAAGGGTTAGGTGTAACAAGTCGATCGGTGTAATATAGCCAGCTGCTGCCGCGCCGCGTGCCTGCGAAGCTGGTGTGTTACGCCGAAAGGCGGTTATACCGGCTATACAGATACAGCTCCGTGATGACGTACTAGTATACGTAAATCTATCAACGTAGAGGCTGGAATGTTGGTTCTTGGTTACGCACATATATATACCAAATATCAAGACAATCCATATAAGCCTTCTCGAGTTATCGTGTGGTCAGACACACACGAACGCCTCCGACAACAAGACCTTCTTGGCGAAGGTAATAAAACGAGCGAGTCCAATGTATAGTCATGTTAGTTCAAAGTTGACATGAAAAAAGCGCCCCTGAATGGCGGCTTTAAATTTACTAAGTGTAGGTTTAAACACAGGGCGCAAATAATTCACGCCATTCTGTGTTTAAGCTTCATTTCATTGCAACGAGTTTTTCCTAAATAGTCACGAGAACATGAAGGAATCTTTTTAAAAATGCGACTCACCTCCTTAAACGGACGTTTCTCATGTTAAAAGACGAATTTTAACCACCGAGTTCTTCCTTGTCCAAGCACCGTGACTTGCCATCTTGCTGCAACGTAGTCTTACCACCTGATGAGGAATCACCATAATTTGCATTTTCTCAATTAAGTAATTAAGTTAAATTGAACACAGGTGTGATCTTACCAACCACCTGTTAATGAATCATCATAATTTGCATTCTTAAAACGTGTTGGACCAAGGCACTGTTCATATGAAGTCAGTGAAGGCGCTTTGCATGTGGTTTCCCTCGAAGCCGGTTTCAAGTGGCTCCATCTGAACGCTCCAAATCACATTGCATTGAAAGCGCCTCGATCCCAAACCACTTCTAGAGGTGGTTTCGAGGCAAAAAAAAATCCTTGAACCCCCCCCCCCAAAATCAGGTGAAAATTAAAAATAAAATAAATATGCGCACGCTGATGTCATCCGTAACAATTACTTGCTATGGCCTTAAAACGAAACAAAAACTACAGAAAACACAGAGATAAAGATAGATATCTTTATTTTATCCATTTTACAAACACCATGCAAAAGCACACATATTTACACGCATTACAATAAAGATTTGCTGCAAAAAATTGCTGTGATTCTGTTATATCTTAAGGCCACACCAATTCAATCAGTTGTTTCTTTGATTAATTCCACGAAAGAGTCTCTTTTCACAACATTATAAAGAGTACTAAATCAAGGTACCATGGTGTTATTTCATTTAAGTTAGTGCTGCCAACCCACACAAAATGTTGTCCTTTTTCATTTTAAAAGAAAGAAACAAATGAAAAAAAAAATAGTGAGGTCTTTTACTATTCCAGAGGTAGTAGTTTGCAAACCCTACTTGGGCTTATGTCTGGCAATGTGATTGAAATACAAGTCATGTAGTGTGTAATGCAAGAATAGTACTATTTATATTACATAGTATAATATGTAACTCAGTGATATAATGGTTATGATGAAGAGCTGCTTATAATGTATTGTTTTAAATTTACAATTTCTTGGAATGATAATTTTTCTCAATTGACAATTTTTAGATATAAACAATTCTCTTTCAGATGCTACTCAATTAGTATGCAATATGGTTTCTACCAATTTGTATACAAATCAAAGCACTTTTAAAATTTCTCATCAATTGCAAAGACATATGACAACATCTTAATTTCAGATAGATTGTTTACTTTAGTGCGAAATATCATTTTGTCCTGTAAATATTTGCAGCTACTAACAGCCTTTATTTGGCTTGTGAAGACCTAAGACACCACATATATATATTAAGTACTTTAGATAAACAAGCTATAGAAAAGAGTGTATAAGTATCCAAGATCGCATCTACGTATGGTAATAGACCATATAACTGGTTAAAAAAATATCTACTTCCAAAAATTTGGAATTATACTCAATTTCAAATTGTCTGTGTTATGACCATGCCATCATGTTGTTATCGCTGCAATTTAGTTTATATGAGTAATATTGTAACACCACCTTGTACATATATGTTCAACTTGATAGTAGATCTAAATAAAGATAATTTTCAAAAGATCATTTAAGATAATTATCATATGCCATCCTCCTGGCTGTATAGATAGATTTCAACTTTTGTATAGATAGATTTCTACTTTTTAACACTCTAACAACGCATGCAAAAATAATTGAATTGATAAAATCTAAAAATCGATGTTAACAAGCTTTAATCTTATCCGACAGATATGCATAATTAACACAGTCTCAAACAGTTCAACTGTTATATGTGTATCCCTCTCATAATTTTGACTCATTTCTTCCATCATACGATTGTCATGCTTTGTTCTGAGAACTTCTGACTAATAGAATTAAAGCTATGATTATCAGGAAAGGCACTTGTGTGATTCCATCATTAGTCGCAGTGATTGTCCTGCAGTTGGTCGCCATTCCGCGCATTAGGTCAGGCGGACAATGACGGGGCCGTTGCCCATGTCTCGCATGCGGACGAACTCCTCGCGCTTCTTTGGGATGCGGTCAGTCATGGTGGCGTTCAGGTACACGAACTTTCCGGTCTGTAGGCGCGGGAAGGTCTTCTTGAGCTCCTTCCTCAACTCCTGAACAGATACAAATATTCTCATCAGAAACAGGTCTGTTGTTCTCAATGTTTGGCTCTAAAATTGCTGATATACTTTTCCAAAAGTTGAAATGCGTACATTTTTTAAGTTGAAAAAATTATATGGGCAAGAAAGGCAAGCTAAATTTCATGGTTCTTTTGAAGTTTTATAATCTGAATTTAATGTCATCTAACAGGTATTGTACATATTTTCTGCTCTTGAAGAGTAGCAGTAACTAGACAGATAAAGAAGAGATGAATGAGACATAAGGTTTTGGCCATCACACACTTTTCTTCATTTCTCTCAGTTTCCCATGGATTCGCACTAGGTACATAATATGTATAATAATGTGCTTTTTTTTATAACAACATACATGTATAATAACCTTGTGAAATAGAGTGTCAGACATACCTGCAGAGACCAGGACACCTTGATAGAGTGCTGGCCCAGCTTGAAGAACCTGGAGTCGTGATCTTGAGCCACCACGTCAAGCAGGATGCAACCATTGGCTGAAGGGGAAGAATATCATGATTACTACAGTACAGTACTGTAACAGTATATGCTAACTTTTAAGTTGAAAAAAAATTGATGTGTGCTCTTCATATTTTGTTGATTTTAAACTTTAACACAACCAAGTCCTGAAACAAATGGTTCCATAAACAACACAAGCAGAGAAATGTGCAAGTTGTGTAGCAAATTCCACAGGTCCTTGAACTTCTGGGATTATGTACAATAATAACAACACTGAGGATAGTGGTGCCATGTGCTATTGATGGACATGTAACTCCTGTCATGTGAACAAACATAAATTAGATCAGAACAGAAATAGCATAGTAGTGAAGCAGCAACAGCTGTTTTACAAGTACTGTATGGGTCACCCTGAATAAAGAAATTAAACAAAGTCACTGGAGGTAATGTACATTGTATATGGCACCCTCACCACCTCATAATATCATCACCCTGTGAATTGAAACAGAATTATAAGAACAAAGACACTCAAGTTTTGGGAATAGCAAAACATTGTGATATCAGCACCATCAGTGTCACCAGTGGTTAAGTACTGTTCCTTGTGTACCTTCAAGTCGGTTCTTTGTACCAGAATCACTTCTATGCCGAAGTCCTTCTGTCTGAACTAAAGGAGGAGATACAGAGATGGAGGGAAGGGTGGAGGAAGGGAAGGAGAAACTGTCCATGGAGGAAAAAGGGGTGTCATCGGTGGATTGCCCAGACGGACTGCCTGACGTGATGCCTGTGTCGGCAGAGTACGAACGTCCAGATTTCTGAGACGATACGGGGCTTGGCTTCCGAGCAGCTGATGAAATGGATAGATAAATCATGCCGTTGTTAGTATCAAATGCCTTGTATTAAGAAGAACTGTTAGCAGAGGGTAAAAGGATATTTAGAAAATGTGTTCTTCAGAGCAGAGTGTTATCCTGACACAAAATGTGGATTGCCTACCAGTCTTATTCCATTGGACAAGTTGGTCATTTCTGATGAAGGCTATCAAGTCAGCCCCATACTTGGGAGTCTACAACTGTTATATCTTGAGTTGGGTAGCAATTTCAACCTGTTACCATGTAACTTATCTTCTGCCTTGACCTTAACTGGGGACATTAGGGATGTGTTCACGGGAGACAATGGGTTCTTGTAACTTATGAAGCACACAAATTATAACACAAGTTTGATAAGTCTCAATAATAGAACTAATAAAAATGCATGGCGTACCATCTGGTTCTTGGTACTTCCTGCAGAGGGTGGTGACGTCGACCTCAGGCATGGGGGAGGAGGTGCGGCTGCCGATGGGGGTGACCTGGGTGTGACCCTTGTTCATGGGCGGCAGGACGGGGTGGGGGTTGATGGGCTTGTTCCCAGGGCTGCGATGTGGGGACACTACGGGGAAACAATTTTCTGTTAAACGATAATATTCAGATACTGTAACAACACAGGACAAGACATAACAGTGGGCAGATCGTTCAATGCAGTCCATACATGTACTCAAATCACAGTTCCTTTACTCATTTCTTTTTTTGTTGAGAATTTACCAGACTAATCCACAGCTTATTTACTTCATTATTAAACTTTTTCAACTTTTATGATTGAACTTTTGTTGACAGACTGCCCCTATGGCTGAAGAGTTATGTATGGGATCAAAAGAGAGAGAGAGAAATTTACGTCTGAGTCATACTTTATAAGTCTAGTATGTACAATGTATTCTAAGGCTTCTTTCCTACCAAGTCAACTTAGTACATACTGCTGGTACTACATACATGTACATATCAGATCAATGACTGATAATATTTAGTATTATCAAGGCTATAAGATTAAAGTATATTATTAAAGAGAACAACAATTATACTGGCTTTAAAAGACTTAGTATAGATGAAACATTCTAGACTGGACCCACCAGGAGGCAGGTCCTCATTGCTGTCCTTCACGTTAGCGTAAGAGGGGTTGGTGGACCCCAGGCCAGATTCCGCGTCGGCGCCAGCACGGGAGGACGACGGCGACGGCTTCAGGGGAACGTCGTCTGTGACCTTGTTCCTCACGTGGGCAACTTCTGCAGAGCGCGTGTAATGATCGTGAAAAGAGTTATCCTCATTGGTTTGGGAGCTGAATTATGTTACTTAGATTTGTCACACACTATAATTATAATCAAATGTACTGTGCAAAAATTGCTCCTAATGTAAGTTGATACAGGTGACTGTATAATATGGGTATTAACTGTAACATATTACAATTAACTGGGAATAACTACATTATGACGGTTAGCATATCATGACTGCTGTTGAGATTTTGTCCTCATCGTAGTAAAAAAATCATTTAGATTTGGTGGTAACGTAGCCAAGTTCAACATGAACAAAACTGATGATTGTGTTGTTTTTGCTAACACGAATGCATATTGTACAAGGGCCTTCATTTTTTACAATCTGATAAATATTACTAGAAATATTACCACTGCGTGCTAAGGTCATATTATGTGTCAATATTTGAAATTGTAACTTACGTTGTTGCTTCTTCTTGCGATAGAAGTAGAAGACTGCGGCAGCGATGATGATCAGCAGTAAGAGGACGATCACAACAACAACTGGGACAACAGGGAAGGCAGAGGGCGGGGCAGCCTGGAGGGACAACACACTAAAAGTTAATTCATGTACATGTACCTTTAGACTTGTTTAGTATAGTATTACTAATATTATATACTTCCACATATTGGAGCTGTTGTAACAATGTCAGTGATATCTTAATTTCTAAATTCTTCAATGATAGTCCTCCTAAAAGTGAATTTTTTTCCAGAATTTTAGAAGAGCAATTTCATGAGTGACTAATCAAACTTGTATTGGGTACAAACTAGCTAAGGGAGGACACAGTACATACCGGGGGACCGCCGTCTGCACCATAATAGTTGCTCCCATCCACAACCATGTTGTTGCGTGCCGTAAGGGTGCTGCCACCGATGTCAAGGGTCATGCCCCCTTTGACCTGGTCGTACAGGTCCATGAGGGTGGCGTTCACACCTTCGTTGGTTCCCTCCACGTCAAACTCGGTGATGACGCTTCCTGTAAAAGTTCAAGGTCAAACACTTCATTAGTGTCGAGGCTCATAGTGAAACTCTATTTGTGTCAAAGCTCATAGTAAATCTCATCAGGTTTTACAAGTATGAGGTAGGGGGCCTTGGTTGAGGTGAACACAACATTGGGCTTTGTGAAAGATATTCTAGCAGTACAAAAGAATAAATGTTGTTAGCAGTTATAATTAGTTACTCCAATATTTAAAAACAAGGACCTAATTGTACTGGTGATTGATTGAGTGAGTGAGTGAGTGGTTGAATGACTAAGGGAGTAGGTGAGTGAAAAATTGGGTAAACAAGTGAGACTCAAGTGAACATATGAATGTCTGTTGTTTGCTTACAATGATTGTACAAAGTCACATACAAGAAAGAGTCTTGGCATACCTTCAGCAAAGCTAAAGTTTGACACAAGGACATCGGATCGCTCCCCAACAACCTTCTGCCACAGGGAGGTCTTCAGATAGTCTTCCTTGCCAACTACAGCGTCCTGAAATGAACGAGAAAATTTTTTGAGAATATTGAAAATGCAAAGGTTAAAAAAAGTGCCGATACAAAGTCAGTAATATTTTGTTCATAAAAAAAGTAAGAAATTCTTCTATCAGTATCAAGTTCCAACTGGTCAGACGATATCATTCCAGCACAGTTTTACTATATGATTACTCTTTCAGCACCAAGGACAAGGACAATGCAGTTCAATTTTGATATTTCTAAACATCTGTTTAGCAATCATATTCAAAAGATTAGCCTTCATTGAATAAAGATACTTACTGACAATTCAATTCTACTTTAAGTACCACATATCTCACCGAATAGCTTCCGTCGAATGTCAGGGTCACACGAGCAGTGTTCTCGATGACAGGAGACGTATGATTGGCCGGATACACCGTGATGGGGCTGGCGTTGATCCAGAAGTCGTGGTCGCCGGGCGTGCTGGTGACGTGGAACCTCAGGTGGTAGCGGTCATACTGGTTCAAGGACAAACCAACGAAGGTCGCGCGCCCGGTGGCTGGGTCAAAGGTCGCGGTCTTGGTACCAGCGAACGTGGCGCCGCCATCTTGAGTTGAAATTGGGTCCAGCTCTACGGTACACTGCCATGTGTGGCCCTGAAAATGATATTACAGAAATCACAATTTATATACATTGACATATTGTTTGATACAATATACATGATCAAGATATCTTACAATTATTGAGAAAAATTAAGAGAATGGGCTACACAAAACACCACATAACATATGCTGAAAAGGATGAAAGGACATTGTTTGAGGCCTTGGTTTTGACAAATAACATAAGCTACAATGGATGGACACAATGGATGATATATAGGTACAGATACAATGTCTAATTTCTGACCCTGTCTCTTTATTATAAATTGTCCTGAGTGACCTGACTTTAAGAGCAGTGTGACACATTTTCATACCTTCCAAGCAATATTCTGAACGTCCTCCTTGGTGAAGGCATCAGTGATGGCCACAGAGAGAGTGAAGTCCTCGTTGACTTCCAGCATGGCGTCTGTGCCAATCACCCGTCCAGACAAACTTCGCTCCTCTACATCTACCGCGACGGAGGATGTGTTAAACCTGGAGGCAGATGCTGCAGGAATGGGGAAAAGGTTAGAGATGGTAACTACATTGAAGTAAACATACATGGATCATTCCACAATACTGATATACATTGTATACATGTACTAACTGATAAATATTTCTACATGTAGTTAATACTTGAGGCTTAGATTTCAAAAAATATACTTAATATTAAGATATTTTTCTTTCTGCATTTTGTACTGAAAAGTGAGATCCTTGTAGTCCTATAATAGTAATTGTTGATAGTTTTGATGAGACTAAATCAAGGAAAAGGGCCGGGTTGAATCACATATTGGCCCAAAGCATCCATATTTCAAATTCAATGATAATTCTTACCAGGAAAGCAAAGATGGTAAGATATCTGAACAGGAACCCCCCCCCCCAAAAAAAAATTTGCCCTTCCAATAATGCATGATGGAAACAAATAGTTTTGCACATTTACCAGGTCTGACAATGACAAAGTCCAGGATGTATCCCTCTCCACTGTGAGAGATGGCCAGGTCGGTGAAGTTGGCCCAGCCGTCCTTGAACACGACGCTGTCTCCCGTGGTCGCGGCGCGGGCGTCCGTACCTGTACCAGACCTGATCGTGGCCTGCACCTCCCATGGGCTAGACGAGGCACCCAGGGTCGTCACTAGGTTCCCCTGTAATAATTACAGACAAGCATTCAGTATAAAATGGTTACAGTGGTGAAAAATCTACAATGCATCAGCAATATATACTGGAACTGGTGTCGTGCACCACAAACTATAAAACTTATTAATACAAACACTAAAAGCAAGCAAGACATATAATCTATCAATAAGGTGTAGTACAGTAAATAGTAAGTTCAATATAGCTGAGTCAAACTCACTGCCACCAATCGTTAAGTGGAACTCACTGCAATTAAGTCAGTAGGGGCATCATCACTACATGTGCTTAAAGTAATGTTTAGAGTTAGCTGTTCAAAGGTTAGGTGTAACAAGTTGTTTGGTGTACTGCATGCCTGTGAAGCAGGTGTGTTATGCCAAGGGGTGGTTATACTGGCTACACAGATACAGATACAAAGTTTTTCCCTGTCCTTACCGAGCCGTCAAACACCTGCAGGGCTGGCTGTGTGGGGAAGGCCGCCCCCTCCCCTCTGGGACCGGGCTGGGTGTGCACCACGATCCTAGAGGGGATCTGGATGGCCGTCGGCGCGGGACTGGTTCCACTCTCTGCCTCTTCTGCCGCTTCCTCCCAGTCCGAGGAGTTGGTTGATGGCAGAGGTTCAACCACTGCCAGGCTTTGAACTTCATAACCGATCTCATCACTGATGGTACCCAGCTGCAAATGCACAAAATTTACGTGATGTTATCATTGATTGCAAAAGACATTGATGATTAAAAAAATGTTTAAAGAACCAAATTAAAGCACATTTGTTTGTTTATTTATTCATTACAATTCACCACATACACATGTACGTGGAAGGCGTGGTGGAACAGGTGGACCTAAGTACACATTTTCAAGGCCACCATGCCATGAAGATATATTTCCTTAGAATATATTAGGCAGTAGCTTAGGGAAAGGTTAGATGTACAATGTACCTGAGTACTATCAACAATAAGGGAGGAGGCCTGCTGGAGGTCCTGACGTGTGTCTTCCGTTGTTTCTTCAGATGAAGAGCTGTCTTCTGCTGGTGGATCGGTGATCTCAACTTCAACCGTCATGCTACCCTCTTTGGGAACAAAAGGCAAAGAAATGTCGCCAAAACTGTAACCCCTTTGTAAAAGTCCACTTTTAGAGAATTGTGACAAACACGTTAAAGATCTTCTGTGCACAAATCCTTTAATTTGCAAACAAATTTCAGAAAGAATGATGGCATCAGTCCATGCTATTTATGTCAACTACAACCAAAGACAATGAGCATAGTACATAATATTCGAATCAATGCAATTTCAAAATGAAAGATTAATCTAAAAGAACAAAACTGTATCATACCAAAATTCTGAAAGGTAAGAAATTCCTCTGTACATTAAAAGCTTTGTTGCCATTAATCATTATGGTGTTTTGATTTTCATTCAGACCACTCTGTCTCTCTACCCCGAATATTCTTGTGCATGTATTATCATTAATGATGATGAAGAATGGTAAAACAACTTAGAGATACATGCAAGCTCCACAGTCCTTACCAGCTCTCTTCTTTCTCCTGCTGTCCTCACGGACCACGTTGACGACGCGGATCTTGTTTGCCGGGATGCCCAGGAAGCTTGCGAGATTCTGCCTCAGGTTGTTCTCGAAGAATTCGTCCACGGTGATGGCGGGCATTCCGAACGCCACCTTCAGGACCGGCATGGTGACAATGTCGATAGAGGTGGAGCCTCGGATGGTGATGTAGAGCGTCTTCTTCTCATCGTCAAAGTAGTTGGTTCCACTGGCGGCATTCATGGCCGGCATGTACTGTCCTGCTGTTGTTGGTGCCTGAGCGAAAACACAGCAGCTCCAGTTTTAACAAAGGCAGAGCTTTACATCTGCTGTCAGAAAATATAGAGGTCTGTCAACGATTCCTGCAACTACAACTGCTTTCAAGATACATTTTCCCCACATACAGACTACCCCATCAGTGCAAACATACATTTAATTTATTATTATTGATAATAATAACCAAGGGTACATAATTCTGACAATAAACTATTAAGTATGCTACTAGCAAAACTGCAATGACCTACAGAATTCTTCAAAGAGGTACCATAATATGCATTGATTAAGCTTACTCACTGACTGTATTTTTCAAAGTTTGTTGTGGGGTAGTAGAGATTAAATTAGCTTTCAGAAAACCTACTATCTTCAAGAATTCAAGGATGTCAACAAAGTTTGAAGGACATCTAGATTATTTACATTCAAGATGAGCTGTCCGTCAGCATTATTTTCTCCGTTGGTGGGCATGACATAACTGGTGCCCCTGTAGACGTCCAAACGTTGTGGATTGGCATAGAAGATGCCCACACGTATGGCCTTGTCTTCTCCATCACGTAGCCTTAAGGTCAGACGCAACTTCTGTGGGTTCACCCCTTTAAAAAACAATCATAACATTGTTTTCAGAAGATAGATGCATGTATGACTGTTAGAGTGTTAACATTACAATTTATGTTTTGCACGGTAAATGTATATATTGATCAAATTGTGTATCACATTGTATCAAGTAAACAAAACATTGATTAAGACTTTGCTTGGATTTCTGTTATATCATATAATGTTGCTTGTTTATTGAAAAGAAGCTACTGTCAACATACTTCATATACATGTAGCTTCTTTAAATTAGTAGTGATATCGATATAAATTTTGATATCATAATGACAGTGCAAGACTGCCTTCTTTTCTACAATGTAAATGTACAATGTAAGAATGTGACATAGTGACAGTTGATGGACGAGAAGAATACAAAAAACAAACTATGATATATAATAAGTTAAGGAATTCCTGAGCAAGTAGTGATTATTTTGTTTTTCACTTTTTCTTTGTGTGTAGATTTGTGTATCTTACCTGTAAAGTAGATGTCATGGTGCTTATCTGAGTACACGATTGTGTAAAAGGTGGAGATGCGTAGCTGGCAGGTGTAGCCTACACACCAGCCGTGGTCCATAGGGCCGTTATAAAGGCTCACGTAGCCTTCTGACAGCACGGCGACTGGAGACAGCCTCCGTGACTCAGTGTCTGGGTCCATGCTCTCGATGATCAACATCTGGTAGTCAATGTCGTGGCATTCGTAGGCTTGCCAGGCAGATTTGTACGTACAACTGCTGTCACGCAGGGCACCTGGAATGAAAAGATTTATTAGATTTAAAAAAACAACTTTCAAACTCAAATCTTAAGTTTAATTTCATGGCTTTGCAGAGCTGAGGTTATGCAATCACTCGAAAAAAAAAATCTTCAACATATCTTGACAATTGGAAAAGGGTGATTAACATGTGGTTTGCTGCTGATTGTTGAGTATCAGTTTGACCAAAGTACAAAGTTGCAGTAGACTATAAGATTTGAGTCTTGAAATAATCAACACCATAATCATAAATTATGATATTCTGTGTATTTGCCTCATGGTTAGCAGTGTCATCTGTTTATTTTTGGCAATGCCTCAGGAGTGGAGGCAGCTTGATGTATGATGATTTTACCTTTGTTAGGAGCCACGTCTGCCACCGCCAGCTTGTTGCCGTCAGCGTCCGACAGCGCGGGCACAGGGATACGGTAGTCTCCGATCCCGTAGCGTCTGTCCCCGTCCCACTGCCACTCCTGCTCTGGAACTACTGTCCCCGCCGTTCCCAGCAGGCTGCCGTCAGAATCCTTGATGAGCGCGATGTGTTTCGCGTCACACGGCATGTCAACACAGTCGGATGGGTTGATAGATCTGAAAAATGATAAAACTTCATTGTAAATTCTTGACCTAAGGCTTAGGCTTATAGCAAAACATACATTATTGATGGCAGACAAATTTTCAAAAAACCCTCACAACTTTGTCTAAATGGGTGCTTTTAATGAACCTTTGGTAACACCTGGTAAATAATTTTCTTACGATCATGTTTTTTTTATCAACAGAGCAATCAGAGAAAGTTTAAAGATATTCTACAAGACTACATGTACAATCAACGTCTTAAGGTATTTACCCCAATGAAGGGCGGCTGTAGTAGACTCTGTACTGCTCTTGAGTTCCAGGGAAGGAAAGCCCGCTGGTGTAGGTTGGGAAAGTGGCATCCTCCTGATTAGGGTTAGTCATGATGGCCACATCCTCCCTTCCGCACTGGTTACCATATCTGGCAAACTTCACATCTGCAACACGAAATTAGACTTTAGCAGACTTTTTACTTTGTGTAAATTTGGGCAAGCCTTAACCCATTATACCAAGAAGTCATAAAATTCTAATTAATCAATTTCATAATTGACATCATTCCGGCAAACATCACTCTGGCATCACTCTGGCAAGCTTGTGCAACAAGAAATCAGAGATTTCAGAAGACCCGCCTTGGGTACTTAAGTATAAGTTTGGACAAGCCTTAACCCATTACCAATAAGTCCCAAAATTCTAAATTAATTTTTCTTTAAATTTTCGTTACCAGTTTACCAACCATTCAGCTGATCTAATACTCAGACTGAGAACAAAGCTACCTTTTGGTGAATATGGCAGATAAATCTGTAAAAGAGAACAGTTCAAATGTTAAAGAAATACTCACTGTTTATCACCATGTAGCCAGAGAGGGGTGGGTAGGCCATGTTTCCAGCAAAGGGATGTGTGGGGACACCGTTGTTAGACTGTGAATGCATGGCCACCTGTGTGCCAACCATCGCGCCACCTGGAGACCCAAAACCACGACCCTGGAGAAAAACAGCAAAATTACTCAATGGCCATTTAAAAAAAACGTCAGGATCAAGAAATGGCTATAATCCAGTATGGAAAGTTGCTGTTGAAGAAAATTTCCTGAAAAGATGGACCCTAGAAACATCAAGATACTGATTTTTCCCACATGAATCACACGTTTTCTGGTCATACAATGTAGTGCTAATTATATTAAATTTTGCCCTTAGCTTTTTAGTAGCTTTAATTAGATCACTTGAAATGAGTATATCAATAACATTTTTTTTTAATTGAGCAATTGTTGCAAGACTGCAGAAGATACTTTTAAGATTCCGACTGAAGTACTGCTGCAGAGTTATCAGCATAGACATTAATAAAGCACACATTCATTTTGCTCACTCACTCACTCACTTACTCACTAACACACATGCACTCACTCACTCACTCACTTACTCACTAACACACATGCGCACACACACGCGCACACACACACACACAGACGGAAACACAAACACACAATATTGTTTATATCTCACCATTTTGGGAAGTCTGATGTAGGTTGGTTTGGGGTTAGGGTTCAGTTGGGGAAGGTCTCTGTCACAATCAAATCCTTCACTTTTGCCAATGAAGGTGGAGTCTTTCAAATGGACCCAGTTGTCTTTAACTTGGTGTGTGAGTGCCGATGGACCAATCACAAAGTGAAACAGTCCAAGCTAAAAACAACACAATTGTTATCAATATGTTACTCATAGCATTTTTAGCAAATACTTGACTGTACAGTCATAGAAGTATAATATTCTTGAGGTATTTGTCTAAAAATCATCTATTAGAACGTTTCATTGCATTTGTATTTCTCATTATTATTTCAATCAATCTAGTGTATATTCATCAAATTAATAATTTATACATGTATAATTGCTTCTCTTCTTAATACTCATCTAGTATTAAGTAAAAAAATACATTTTTGACCAGGACTACATATTTGGGTCACAAACCACAAAACATATTAATTTAAATATAATGATGTTAACATCAGTCTGAGACCATCCTGGAAAACAAAAGTGTGGAATAGAAGCCCACTCACCCGGGAATCAGCAATAGTGTTATCTGAAATCTCCAAGTTGCAATCTGACTGGAAGTAGATGCCGAAGTCGAAGGCTTTCCAAACATAAAATCCTCGGACCTTGACACAGGGCGGGAAGCCGTCTTCAAAGGCCCAAACACCAACAAGGGTTCCGTGCACCTCATTGTTAGACCTAGGTGCAATTTCAAACAATCACGATTATCTTTCAAATTGTTAAACAATTTGTAAAAATACAGTTTCAGATGACAGTTTCCACTAACGTGCAAAAATGATGACTTTTCACTAAGTTTCTGAGCTTGTACTAAGTACATATAGTACTAGTACAAGATGGGTGACCCATGCATGACTTCAAATGTGTCACAGCATATAGACCTGTAACTCTAGAGCCTACGAGCTATAGAGGTGCATCAAAATGTATGATTTTGACATGCATGTGAAACAGTCTATTGCAAATCCAACAAATACTAATTGCTTGCCCACTTGAATTAAATTCAAAGGCCACGATAGAATAAAGTTCAATTGGCCTTAAGAAAAATCTCTAACTTGAAACATACCATGCCTCTGCAGTGTTGCCTGTGCAGGGTTCTCCATCGATATGATACCCTGCCTTTTCCGACCCGGCGACGATGTTCCCCTGTAGCACAATGCCCCGGCCATTCTGCACCTCGATGCCGGCATCCCATTTCCAGTTATTCTCCTCCGTACGGCCGTTGTAGTCACCAGTCCAGATGTTCAGAGCCACCAAGTTGTTACGGATTTTGTTGTTCGTGCCCCAGACATTTATTCCTGCAAAGGGAACAAAGATGCTTTCCTGTAACTGCATATATGATGAACTATGGCATCGAACACGAGTTTATAGCAACCTGCTTTATTATGTAGCCAACTATGGGCTTACTTCCGGGCAAGGAAGTACAATTTACATTGTACAATGCATTATGCATTGTTTTGGGTCTATTTGTGTGTGCATGCGTGCATGTTTGCTTGTGTGTCTGCACAATTGAGTGACAGCTCATGGAATTCCTGAATAACTGACCACAAAAGTTAATTCTGGCACAGGAAGTTAGGTCCCAGAACATGACTCAGAGCCAGTGGAAAGTTGGAGGGCGACACTTCGCTAGGTGCCAATAAATTCACAGAAAAGCTAAAATTAAATATATGTCACAGATAGGTTTAAAATCTGCCTCAAAGTGAAGAAACATACCTTGCCCAACTGTATGGTGAATGACGTTGTCATCCACCTCAATGCCAGTTGCTCCAAAGACACCGACAGCGACAGAGAAGCCGTTATGGAAGGCGTTCTTCCTGACATAGGAGGGGCGGATGGAGTCAACTGTCCCCGTGTCCATGTAGGCCACCGAGTAGCGGGCATCAAAAAAGTCTGTCCAACCCTCCTGGCCTGTTCGGTAGAACTCCGTGTTGGTGATCCGGGCATAGCCTAAAAGGGAAAAGTTTAGAATTATCATAAAGGTTATAATCTTGGCTTTAATCTTGTTTTCACATTCTATATCACTTTACATTATAATAAGACTTGTGCAACCAGTCTTCACACTGAAATGACACTTGCCTATATATTCCCTTTCTTCAGTGGCAAACTTGCTGATCATCACCCTGGCACCAAACGACTCCTTGAAGAGTTTTCCGTAGTCGTCTCCGATGACCTTGACATTCCTGGTTAGCAGGCCGACCTCCGCTGCCATGGTGTAGGTCGATTCATCCTCCAAGGTGTAGGTTGAACCTGGAAAAAAGAAATTACAGCATTTTTGGAACTTCACTCTTCTATTTGTGATATGATCGATGCAAACTTGACTAGTATACATGATTCATTTTAAGTCACACTCACAGGATTTCTGGTCAAACTCAGGTCGATGACATAAAATGTACTTACCTAAATGATGGAATGCCACTGAAGCATTCAGAGTTATAGTCTTGTCAGAGATGGCCCGTATCTTGAAGGTCTCTGTCTGCCAGGGGTCGAAAGTAGTGGTTGTTACCATAATCTCGTCCCCGACCACCCAGTCCACCGGGTCCCTCACCACCAGCTGGGTGGCTCCGACTTCGACATCTTGCGCCAATTTGGTGAAGGGATAGTTCCTGTTCTTCCCGTGCAGGTCACAGCCACCGAAGCAGGCTGGATAGAGAAACAAAGTGATACAGTAACTGTAACATCACACATTATAATTACCATCACACACTATACTATTTACCAAATTCCATATTGAATTTCTTCATCCATGAAATTTGTAATGTTTGAAGACTGCAGGAGAGACAATGCTGAATGTTTAGTTTTACTAACTGTCAGGTATAGAATTGTCTGCAATTGGAGTTGTGTATTTTTCCTGTTTTTAAGGAATTTGTGATCAAAGGTCTTATAAGACTTTTAAAAGTTACTTTAAGAATAGAATGTGTGGAAGCCAATGTATCTGTATCTGTCAAGCTGATATGACCCTCCTAAGTATAACACAGCAGCTTAAAAATAGACAATGACTTACCCAGAACTTTGGAGCCTGCGTTGACACTTGGGAAGGGGTAGTCCGGAGTCAGGTGATTTCCCTGCAGGATGATCTTAGCCTGGCCCTGGTACGGGTTGTCTTCCCAGCCAATGATCAACCGCCCTCCCTAGAAAACAAATATGGAAATATTGTAAAAATCAAAAGTACTGACTCAAAGTTTGTCACGGAATGGTAATTGCTTGAATTATTGGGTTGTTCAACAATGTAACAAATCTACGTCATGTACTAAAGGGTATTGACTGTATTGCAGGGACAATAAAAATATTAAGGCAACTAAAAGTATAGAAGGCCACGCCATGTGTTGCAGATTGATCATTCTTACCTGCACAATGATGTAGGTAGCTGTAAGAGTGAGGTCTTTGTCTGGGCCGTCGTCAAATTCCAGAACTCCGTAGATGAAGAGCTTGTGCATGACGGGTAGTGCGGTGTCAGCGACCATCCATTTACCTTAAAGTTTAGAATGTATGACAAAATCACATGAAGGTTATGACAAAATTCAATTAACAGTCCTGTTTAGTAAAAAATCTTTTCAATTGACTTCAAACTGTGATGTGATCTAATCTTCTTAGAAATTGCTATGATCATAGAAATATTTTAGTCATTTCCCTCTTTAATCTGGAATCCAAAAGACTTATCTTTTACGATCTCACTCTGATTCTTCTCCCCAATAGCCAAAGCCATTAAGTGGTTTACATATAATATTACATAGGAAATGACTCAAATAGCATGTACAAAAAAAACACACAGATAACTTGACAACAGTAATTTGACAAGCCGCAGGAAATCATAAGATAATTAGTATTATAATATAACATAACATCTGGTGTACTGACATAACATCAGAATATTTGGCCTTGACTTTGCCCAAGTAAGAACAAACAACGCTCACCTCCTGGAATCTTCACATCATCTCCGTCCTGAGGAAGTCCGTAGGCTCCGTTGCCATAGTTACCGCCCCACCCCTCCTCGGTTCCTTGCCACGACTCGGGGTCGGACCAGAGGTCAAACTCCTCGGGCCTCTCGCGGGCTGGGGGGAGGGTGTTGGGGTCAGGCGGGGGGATACACTGAGCGTAGTAGCAGCGGTACACACGCAGCTGGACAGGCCTGGTCACTGCAGGGTCAGCTGAATCCTTGCCGGACACTGTAGGACGTCATGATTTTAAGAGACTTAATGACAATGCACATTCGTAGCAAGTACAATCTTTTTTATGAAGATAACTATAAAGAAACTAATACATGCACATATCAAAAATACTATTCATGAAATATTATTTTGTAATGTCCAAAAGTCTTAGATTTAATAAATGCTGCACTGCTTCCATAGAATTCCTATATTTCTTGTTTTATGCATCTTTTAATGGGAAGGGTTTTGATATGTTTTATAACAATAACTGTTACAGCATTGGACTCTTCAGAGCAATAGAAAATCCTACCCCACTTTTGAGCAATACCTTAAGGTTGGTTAGCAGACTTACATTTGACATGATTTTCTACATAAAAGTTTGAAGAAAAAGTTTCTTGTCCGTAATTAAAAACAAATGGATGAGACTAACGGATGTAGGTGAATCTCCTGATGTTGGTGTCGAAGTACCAGTCTCCGTTGTCGTTATCTTCATACGACACGGGCCGGCTGGACGCGTTCTTCATCACACCCGGGATCACCTGGAACCGGTCGGGCTTCTGGGTGAAGTTGTGATAGATGTTGATCCACTGGTCATTCTGAAACAAAGGAAAAAGAGGCATGAGGGTGTCCATATCCCGTTTTTAATTGGGGTGTAACAAAATCAAACAAGAAGGAAAACTTAGACAGGAGAGACAAGAGTTTTCTTAACTATTTTCTTTTTGTTTTTGGACGTTACTACATGTAAGACATACTTAGACAAAGGAAAGAAGACAGAAAAGGTATATGTCAAGCTACCCACGACAGGTTACTGTCATTCCAATTGTTAAAGGTTAACTTTGCAGCTTTTACAAATTGAATTGGTTTGGTTTGGGGATATTTGTGATTATGAAAAACAAAAGTCTTGAAGGCTAAAAACAAAAGTCTTGTAGAGGAGACAATGCCCAATGTTTATTCATTACTTTTACTAACTGTCATATAACAGAAATTTCTGCACTCCAGTTAGTAGTTTTCCTGTTTCTGAGGAATTTGTGATTTGAGACTTGAACAAGTGACTTTATTAAGAATCAGTATGTGTGGGAGCCAATGTACATGTATAAAATGAGACAATACTCAGTAATAAGTAATTTTAATCCTTACTGCAAATTCACTGAAAGCTCCCGTGTACGAGATGTTGGTGAGGTGTTCAGCGTCCACATACTCCTTTTTGTGTGAAGTTCCCAACTGTAAATAAAGGAAACAAAAACATCTGTAAAGCAATATGTATGGAACTAATTCAGCACGCACTTGGATGGGAAGAGGACAGCACAAAAATGTTAACCTTTGCAACTTTAAGAATGTAAACTTACGACACTCTGTTATTGGTACTGGACTATTGAGAGTCAATATAAAATCACACAGCATATAAGTAGCAAAGATAATCTATCAAATGGACAGAAACTGGAAAAATTATGAGCTGTAGCTCCTTCGCTAATTACTGGTATCACTTGTCAATGAGAAATTGCCATGAATTGAACTATTTTATTTATGAGAATTAGATGTTACCTGCAGAAGGGCCATCCAGCCTGGCTTATGTGTCATCCTCTTGTCTATGAAGTAGCTGAGAACTGTCCCCCACGGGCTGGTGAAGGCCACATCTTTGCCCTCCAGGCTGGATGGGGAAGCGTCCTTCCAGGCAAATCTTACGAAGTCGACCCCGGCGGGACAGATACTAGCAGGGTGGCTGCTGGGCCTGGTGCTAAACTCTGCACTAGCGGTGCATTCAGGTGGCAGGGCATCATTGGTGGGAACAATCTGGCACAGAAACATACATTAAAAATTCTTATTATAATTGACAGTTCAACTATGTCGTGTTGGTTGAAGTCAAACCATAAACATGCGTTTGTATCATTATTATCCTCATCTGCATAAAATTTACAACAGCCACATTTAGTGGTGGTAAAGTACAAAATGTACTATGAAAAGTAACATAGAACTGCTACAAGGGCAAGTTTGTCATTCAGTACATAATAATGTGGATAACATACTTTCACACTACATAGTACAATGAGGTTCGTACAAATGAATGATTATACCTTTTCCCCAGTGAAAAATCACATACCTTTGAATTAGCAGTGCCGGTAAGGGTACCGTCTGTGTCATAGTACACTCCATGATGGACCCAGCGGAATGCTCCTTTACTTGGAGAGTTGTTCCACAGAGTGTTGTCAAACTTGTAGGTGAAACCACCGCACCAATCCCCGCAAGTACCTGTAGTTACAATATAGTGTTAGGAAGAGCATCCAGCCGTAAAAATCTTGCTTCAAAAAAAGACTTGTACATGGTGCAAGCACGTCTAACCCCCGGTTGGGAAAAAATGACGTTAAATTCGGTTTAAAAAAAAAAAAAATTGACTTCCACCAATCAGGACTTCATTGCTTTCCAAAAGAACTGTATTTTTTTGCAATAGTAAATTTATCACTGACATTGCAGTCAACACATAATATATGTAACTGCACACCTATAAACTTATAAGAGTTCTGTACAACGACTAAAAATAAAGTGTTAAACAACAATATGTATAGCAGAACTTGTGATTATCTATAATTTTTACAGCAAGCTATTTTTGCAGTAATTATAGTTAATTTATCACTGACATTGCAGTCAACACACATATGTATGTAACTGCACACCTAATCATTAAACTTATAAGAACTAGAAATAAAGCTGTTAAACAACAGAATGAATCACCAGCAGAACTTGTGATCATTTTATAACTTTTGCAGCAAAATGTTTTGTACGTACCATCAATTGTTGTGATGGCAATGGCCACACATGAAGGCTGGTCAAAGTTGACAAACTTGAGTCCACTGACGGTCAAGCGATGTCCGTACGGTAGGATGATGCCCTTCTTGGTGCAGTAGGTGTTCGATGACGCAAGTTCGTCCGCACGTCCGACGATCCAGGAATTTCTATACATGGCGTCCCCCCATGCCACGTTTAAGAGGAATTTGGCTTCAAATCCAGCCTGAAGGAATGACAGTTGCACAGTTAGTATTGCTCTAGGTTTTCACCTCAACAATGATGGAATCCTTTAATTTGCTTCCAACCAGCAGTGGAAGATGTTCCTCCTATTCATGTATATGGGTTTGAGTTCTATCTTATTAGGAACAAATGGGTCAGACCAGTAGTTGCATGGCTAGACAATGCATCTGAAAACTTACCTTTTCATTGTTGAATATGATGGAGTCCGAGAAGCGGATGGCGCCACAGTGGACCCACTCTGCTCCCTTCTCGTTGTTCCAGGCGGTCAGCCCGCGGAAGTCTGCAGGCAGCGGGTCTCCCGCAGGCGTCCCGTCCGTGGTCGGGAAGTAATCCTCAAAGATCCAAATGCCAAACCAGCCCTGGGAGTGGACGGTGTTGTTGTAGAACTCTCCCAGCGGCACGTGGTCGGGGAAGATGTTGGAGTCGAAGGACGGTCCGTCGGGGTGGGGGTGCATGCGGTACCAGAAGCCGAAATGCGTGCCTCCCGCCGCGACGTTGTGAATGTGTGTGTTGTTGGGATTGGTCACCCAGTACGCAGCAGGGGTGATGTCATCATTCAGCAAACTTGTACTGAGGAAACAAAATCAGTTTGGCTTAACAGTTGAGAAGTTAGTAATCCGGCAGACATATAAGACAAGTAATCACACTATTGTAACTTACAGAAATATTGCAAAATAGAAGTAACAAATTAAAGCAAGATTTAGATAGACAGACAGAAAGCTAACAGTATCATAGAGCAGTATATACATGTATGCTACAAATGTATTAGATATCAGCCTGGATATATGGAAATTGTGTCAGGACATACATGTATGACATACATGTACTAAGTAGACAAAAGTAATCATCTTAGGTGAAATCATGTTCTTGGTTTAAATTCATATTTGCTGCTTACATTCATAAACTTCTGTGTAATGCAATTTACTTGTTTATATTACCTTGATATGACCATGACTCCAAGGTTATACTGGAAGATGTTTCCAGTCTCCACCCCATCCTCCAGGAACATGGCGCCTCCCATGATGTTGTAGAAGACGTTGTGTTCGATCAGCATCTCGTGAGTGTCGTGGATGTTCACGGCGCGGTTGAAGCTCTTGTGGATGGAGCAGCCGCGGACGTAACTGCCTCTCATGACGCCGTTGATGTGCCAATGGATGGCATACCTGCACAGATCGGTACGGAATAATGACTGCCGGTATGAACAACTTTTGGCATGTTAAAGCCACATTGAGAGAGCTGAATAACAACATACAGAATAACACCAAAATATCAAGACCTCATTGTTGGCTGTGAAACTAGCCTGCCAATGGCTGAAATTGGCTAAAAACACAATGATCTTATATAATGTACCAGCTTCTTTCTTACCATATAATATTTGTACAGTATTGAGAATTCTCCTCATGACTTGCTTAAGAAGGGAACGCTGGGTCCCTATACTCAGTCTGGTATAGCATAACATGATCTGTCCATGGTACTGATTGCTGCTATGTATTTGTGGAATATCAAATTTCTTACATAAATGCATTGATGTGGATGCATATCGTACTACAACTACTAAGTTAAACATGGTATTGGTGAAATAGAATATTTCTTACCTTCCCAGCCTGAAGGCCTGTCCAGAGTTGGTAAACTCCACGTAGGAAAGATGTCCCGCCACCAGATCTTCATCCTTACGGGGTCCGTGGAACATCACCTGCGCACCAAACATGTCCGACCCGATGTCATCACCAAACCGACCCTGGAAGCAGGTCTGTGTCGTGAACTCCCCTGAAATTGGGAAAAAAAGACCAAAAGCTTCAGAACCTATAACTGTTACAATCATTATGATTATACTGTAAATACTCAAATGTTTGCAGTGGTTTTATGCTTGTTGCTTTGACAGTGAACTCTCCACTGACTGCAGCATCTACAGTTTATTGTACAGTAGTAGTTTGAACTGTGGGATCTAAAAATGTGCTTTGAGTTCTTCTCCTACAGAGATAAGATAAAGAGATTTTTGGCATACAATAAAATATACAATACTGTTTAGTTGCATGTAATAGGACCAAAACAATACAGGAAAATTACATAACATAAAATTGGCTAAAACTGGCCCAAATGCTTAAATCTTAACTATTCTCATCGGACTTGTTTTTTGAGAATGTGGAAGATGACACACATTCAAGATGACACACTATTTCTCTATTACAGTAATACATGACTTTTGTACATCAGACTCACCTGTGTCAAACCCTGCCTCACAGGCTTCGATCTCAGTGTTCCAGTCTTCGTTATTGTTCCCTCTGACGACAACGTTGTGAGTCAGAAGGCCGACCTCTGCCCCGTAGCTTACAGTGACGCTCTCTCCGCCGGCGGTAAACGTGGACGTGGCCGCCAAGTGTTCGTATTCCACGGCTTCAGTCAGAGTCAGCGTTCTGCCGTCCTCAGAAATAGCCCGGATCTCCCGTTTCTGATTTGAACAGTAAGAAAAGGGAAATTCTTTGATTTCATACTTGCAGATGCAGGGCTTAAAATAACTTCTAATTATTCCTACTTTCTCCAAATTTTATTACGTATCTTATAAATTCATGGATTTACAGCTAATCTAGAATCAAACCATTTCTATCATGAGATAATATTAATAACGACTGGGTTATATCATTGAAAATAAGCTGGTTCAATCATAATTATACTATTCGGTTATTGTATCATCATATTTTGAAAAAATCCAAACGTCTGTGGTGAAAGAACTGTTGGATGGCTGACCTCATTTTGCCCCTGGCTGTGCCGATCTCCAGTTGTGGCAATAACAATGCTGTCCCCAACATTCCAGTTGACACCGTCCTTCAGTGTCAAGGTCGTAGCACCTGCAGCAGCTGTTTCTGACAGTCGCGACCAGGTGACGGGGGTAGGCCGACCTGCGCAAAGGACATTCAAACAACTACAGTCACAGCCACGATTCACTCATTTATCTTACTTTCTACTAATGGCTTTCCTTGTTGAGTTTAACAAAACATGAAACCTATGAGTATGAATTAATTGTTGTCTTAATTAAGTAGTTTGTGATTACAAAAATTGTATTATATTCCAGCCTCAGGAAGACAAGATTATGGTTATTATAATTTCTTGTGGCAGCTGCAGAGAGATTCAGCCATGCAAAGAAAGTTAACATTCAGCATGTAAGCGTAACCATTTGGCAGCAAATTTGTATATTTTGTCATGAGGTCAGACAGCAGGGAGATGGTTAAAACAAATCATGTAGCATGGGAGATTCAATATTATGGTAATAGATTCCGAATCTGTCAAGGCTTACACTCAATGGCTAGACCAAAATGAAGCACAAACAACATTCAGTATATCTGCATACCATGCAGTTCAAGCCTCCCTTCCCTCACAGCCAGTGTCTTGGCTCCGTACAGAGGCAGTTCAGTAGACCTGACGTGGCCAAACAGTGTGATGATACCCTTGTGCTGGAATGGTTCCTCCTCTGTCCCAACCTACAGAAACAAAAGGGGTTGATTCGTGTTGCATGTATACTATTTAGGTACTGTAAGTTAATTTGTTTTTGCTGGGAATTAATGTGTTAGGAATGGAAAGGAGATTTTTGCATTTTTTTTCAAGTTTGCAGTTAGAATAATTCTTCAGTACAGTATAATGTAAAATTTGTCTCCACAATGATTTGGAGTGGAGAGGTCACTGCGAAAATAAAATCACAGTGAACCTTTCAAGAGTTACAGTTACTGTAGCACAACCTCCTTTAGCAACCTGATTACCAAGGTGTTTGGCTTCAAAGGCAAAAAAGTTTTTCCTCAAAAGTGAGACTAAATTGCTGTCTGTCAGACTCAAAAAAAGGAGACTGTCAAAGTTTCAAAAATCTAGTTTGGTCACATGTTTTAAAATCCATCCAGTGGTAAGACTCACCTGGAGAAGTCCACCACCTGTGATGAGGATGTTCTCTGCCTTCAGTTCAACATCCTTCTCATCAAAGATCAGCTCGCCACCTACATGTAACATGAGATATGGTTGATACTTAACATAGTCTATGAGTTAAAGTTGTTCTCATCCATGTTAACTACTGCATGTACATGTACAGCAGACTGCTCTTCATGGCTTCGTTTTATTCAAATCATTCTTCTATACTCTTAAAATAAGAAAGTTCTATGCACTTATGGTACATGTCCTTGGTGCTGAATGCCATCCGTTAACAATGGTACAGACAGACCTGTCCTTAGTGCTGAAAACCATACATTAACTATGGTACAGACAGTCCTGTCTTTAGTGCTGAACACTAGCCATTAATTATGGCACCGACATACCTGTCCTTGGTGCTGAACACCATCCATAAAATAACTACGGTAGATATACCTGTCCTTGGTGCTGAACACCATCCATTAACTATGGTACAGACAGTCCTGTCTTTAGTGCTGAACACTAGTCACTAACTATGGTACAAACTTACCTGTCCCTGGTGCTGAACACCATCCATAAACTAACTATGGTACAAAAACACCTGTCTTTAGTGCTGAACTATGGTACAGATAGGCATGTCCTTGGCCCATCATACCATCTGTATCAGCATATTTCATTACCAAAGACAAAAGAACACATTATCATACCTTCAATCAGCAGGACCTTGAGTAGAGGAGTGGTGACGTCCAGGAGAAGGGTCATGCCCTTTGGCACAGCAACAAGGTCACCCGCTTCTGGCAGAGGCCCCCCTCCCCACGTGTATGGAGACGACCAGACATCGATGTACCAGAAATCAGCATTAGTCTACATGTGGAAAGAGTGTGGGATACGTTAGATTGTTGTCCAGTTTTAAAAAATACTCGGCAGGGAACTGTAATTAACATTGGACTTTTCAGGATTATAAAAACTAGATACAAATCTTAGAATTTTCTGGAAATCAAAGTTGTAAGCAGTGAGCTGCAATATTGCAAATAGGCCACTGTAAATACAATATTTTTGCAAGAACTTAATAAATTGTGATAGGATAGGAAAGGTAATCTAGGCAGTGTTTTCCATTCACAGTTAAATTGATTCAGTACTGTCGGAATGCAATATAAACACATCTTTTCATTGGAAACTATGACATTAACACCTATAGAAACATTTCAAAACCATTTCAAGACTTACAGCCCAGAAATTAAAGACATCTCTTGTGATCTTACCTGCAGGGCCACGCCCTGATCGCCGACCTCCACCCTGACCTTGGACTTGGCAGTTCCGTTGTGAGCTTCTGTCACACACACGATCTCAGTGGCAGACTCTGATTGGATGATGCAGGCACTCCCCGCAATGGTCACCACATTCTGACCTGAGGTCGTGCTGGTGGTTCACAGAAAGATATCAATGATTATTCTGATACAATACAAGAGACACAAGCCTGGAATACTTTGTACTTTCAAGAAATGAAAAGAATTTGAAGATTGAAAATCTTGGACAAAGTATATGTAGTGTGTACATCTACAACATTTTGCAAACCAAGGAGGTTTATTCTTGAAATTTCCAAATTGAATGCATTCCAAAATCAGATAAAATCTAACAAGCAATCTGAGATTTTAGACTTCCTGGGAGAGTTTTGGGAATATGTAAAATGTATTGGAACTGTGGGGGAATTTTAATCTAGTCATGTACTATACCATGAATTCCTCCTCATACCAAACATGCCATATCATTCAACTGTCAAACCCTCCTCCCACCCTCCATTCAATCCTTGCAACTTGGATACAAAACAATCAAACAGTTCAGCCACCAATACTTCTGTCCACAGAAATAATAATTTGAGCCTACCTGAAGCCAGTCCCCCTGATGGTGACAGTCGTCCCCCCTGCAGTTCCTCCCCTTGATGGGGAAACGTTGGTTACCCTCGGGGAAAGGTTGGCCCTGTAGGTGAAGGCACTGGCTCTGCTGTCTGACTCACTGTTCACACTCACCTCCACGGAACAGGCCTCATCACCTGATGAGGAATCTACAAAAACAAGGTAATAGCACAGAATAAATATCACAAACACTACATGTTCTGAAATCAAGGATGTATGTGCCTGTATTCATTGCAAATAACGTACATGTACAGTGTACATTTACTGGGTTTAATACGTCCCATTTTGGTTAAGTATTCAGTATAAATAAAAGTAATCTTGAAAATTCTAACTCTAAATCATTATTCGTGCAAAATGACTGTAAACTTTCAGATTTTTCTATCATTGAGCTTTTTATGTTTGCCTGATATATTACATGTATGTCGCCATGAATTATTATGATGTTGCAATACATGTACTTTTCAAGTCATTACACTAAAATGTATAAAGAGTTTGGAAAGCTGATCTTGCTTGGGGAACAGATGTGTCCTTGCTGTATAAGATGTGAAGTTAAGACCAGATGTTGTTGTCTTACCAGGGTTGGCAGGAACCTCGCATGTGAGACTGCTGGGGTCAGGCTGTCCTATCAGCACACACGCCCTGTCACAGACTGTCACCACGGTCAGCTGTGGGTCAAAGCCTGCTCCAGTCACAGTCAGGGGTTGTCCTCCTCCAAAAACTTCCTGATACAGAACAAAACAGAGAAAGTTTAGCAGTCAATCCTCCATTTTGGAGCCAACAAAGCACAAAGACAAGATATCATGAAAGTTTATCTGACATAACTTGGTAGAAATCATTCTGATTTGATGTTGAGCTGCAATTTCCAACTCAAATATTGGATGTTTCAAATTTTCAACTATCCAACTTCAGTGAACTAGATGTATGCTGTCATTAAAAAAGTGTGTTGAAAATTACAGTACTGTATAACCTTCAGAAATATCCATCTACTAAGATATAACAAATGTTCTGCTTGGTAAGTCTTTGTTTAATAGACATAATCTGTATGTTATACCAGTCCTGCAATCTGAAATGATCTCAACAATTATGAAGTCAACAACATTTACAATTTTCAATTCCATGATAGTTCTGAAAACCTATATAAGTGATCAGACCTTCAGTTGGGGAGGCAGAATCCACCCTCAGCTGGTACGTGAAGTTGACGTTTGAGATGGCGTAACCTCTCGACTCACTGCGGACCACGACAGGAAACTCCCCGGCAGAGTGAGAGCCCACCGAACACTGGATCTCCGTGTCGGAGAGCGAGGTCACACCGCATCCAGCGTTGTCAATGGTGACGACGATGTCCCCTTGGTCTGTGCCAAACTTGCTGCCTGTGAGGGTTATGGCGTCCCCTGTACTTCCAACTGCTGTGTCTATGGAATCCACCACTGGAGTTTGGTCTTCAAGATACCTGTAGTTCAACAATAATATGTACTAAGTGAAAGGCAAGTACAGTGCATGGTGTAAGATACATGTACATCATTGACTACTTTACTGTATACTACAATTACATTGTAAACCAAGGCATTCTAGTTTGTATGTCATAGGTTTTGAAATCATACCTTTAGATATTTTGCCTTTGAAAATGTTGTGGGTTACTAGATTAAAGGAAGAAAGATGTCTTAAAGATGTCTTCTACTTACTCAAACTGCTTGACTGGGTACTGCACATCGTTGGAAGTCGTCACAACATTTTCTAGTCCTTCAGCATGTGCAGGGACTGTGCACTTCACCTGAAATCAGCAGGAAAAAATCATTATCATAAATACTACAATTATGTAGCTTTTACCACTATGGCTTATTCATTATCATTGGCATTTCATGAGTACATGTACTTTTATTATAATAAAAGTATTGCACAATTCTCCTTTTCTGATGTCCATCTATTGGAATAAGCCTGACTTTCCTGACAAATACATTTTATCAGTGTGTATTATATAGCCAGTGTAACCCCAACTCAGTTCATCCATAGACATGGTTCACTGTGTGAAGATAAAAGGGTGGACAATCACCTGGAGTAGTGATATTTCAGTGATTGGGCAGACTAATGACCCAAACATGATCGTTGTGTCGCCATCGACAAATCCATTTCCGGTTATGGTGAGAGTCATCCCACCCTGGGTGCTGCCATTGGTGGGGGTGAAGCTGTCAATTACTGCCAAGCTTTCGATCGTCGACACGGACGAATCAGCGTTTCCTTTCCCGTCGATGTGAAGCTCAAACGCGTTGTTACCGACTTGGACTGCTGCGAGGTCGCACAGGATGAAATCGTCTTCGATGTGGGTGATGACACATTCTTCGCTGCCAACCGAGATGGTAACGTTGGACGCTTCTGTACCGAACAATGTTCCATTGATGCGTAGCTCATTTACCGCACCTGACACTTGAGTTGGCTCCACTGCAGTAACTGTCGGGGTTGCACTGACGGCGTATGTGTACCCGCAGTTTGACGTACATGCCACCTGCATGGTCACACCGTTGATAGACTGGCTGACGGTAACCTGGCCTGCAACGTTCTGGCTGGTAGAGCGCTTGCGAGACTGGTGTGCGCTTGTCTTGCACACGATCTTGGTGTATGTGACGCTGACGATGTTACACGCCTGGTCTGTTACCGTGACCTGCATGGAAGATGAGAATCCGTTTCCTGTGATGACCACCCGAGTTCCACCTGCCAGGGAGCCCAGGGCGGGAGTCACACTGTCAATGTTTGAAAGCAGAACGAAACTGCGGTCCTGGGTTCGCGTAATTTCTGTCAGGGCATGCCCGCCGTTGGTGACAGACAAAGCAATAGGAAGGTAGGTGCCGATCGGCATGGGGTCGTCCATGTCGCTATCGTGTGGGTTAGCTTTACAGAAGAGGTCGTCTTCGCCACGTGTGCAGTCAGCTGTGTATCCACCGATGGTCACCTCGTTCTCACAAGTGTTAGTCCCAAATCCAGACCTGAATTTGAATAAAACAATACATGATTAACATATATTTAGGATCTGTTGGCATTGTACGTAACTTATCATAATCACTGAATGCTAATTACTCTATTGGCTAACTAATCTATCGGCTATCTAAAGCCATTAATGTAACTACCCAAATGACCCTACCTCTACATATTCTATGAATTTTGGCAGAGCAGATCACACTATCTATTTATGATTGATACCGTCCTACTTTAACTTGAATAATCTCTATAATGGGAGACATGATCATTTGAAGAACAGAAAGAAACATCAACTGATAGAAAACTCACCCTCTGATGGTGATGGTATCACGCACAGTTCCGTTGCTTCGACTGATGGAGGTGATCTTGGGAGTGACACAGCTCCAGAAGTCGAAGGGGAAACCGTCAGCGGAGGAGTTGGATGTGGGAGCAGCGTCCGTGCAGCCAGAGATGCTTCTAACGCTTCCAGGACACGAACGTGTGTCAGTGGGATCTGCAGCAACTAATTCATGGGAACAATAAAAATAAACATCACCATACAGCAAAACAGTGAAGAGAGGTGAAATATCTCTTGAATTATACATAATGATAATGTTTGAAAACTAAGTTCCAGATATATGACTTTGTTGTTAGTTTCTTTGTTTAACATACTATATGACTTTGCACATTCAAACATGACATCCTCCTCTGTACATTGTAGATGCAGTGCTCCCAATGTTTTCTCGAGTTCCAAAATAATGCAGCTAAACCATTGACTACCTAATCTGAGCCGATAAAACACATTTACATTTTGAGTTAGCTTAACAGGTTTTAACATTTTGTACTGTCTAGAATCTTGAAATGTGGCATTCATAGAAAAAAAATTAATACATAACCATACTTTTGACAAAATATTTATACGAATACACACAACAAAAGTTCAGCTATGCTGGGGAGCTTTCGAGACGTTACTCTGTCTCTTCATCAACCCGATTAAGATCTCGTCTTGGAGTTCTCTTGTCACGTGACTTGATGGGGTAATCACGTGATATAACCAGTATAGGAAAGAACAGAAATTATACCTGAATCGACATCATAGTTGGCCTCAAAGCCTGCGACTGTCAGTTTGAGGTTTTCCTCCCGGTTCTGTTCCTCCAGAGACAGGACTTTCACAGACCCCTTCATGAAGATCCTTCCACTGGAGTCCACAGCTGCAGTACTGTAGAAGTACTGGCCTGGTGTGGTGAAGGTATGCTCAAACACACCTGCAGAGATACAAAAGGAAAAAGAGTTGACTTTCTAAAATTCAGGTACAAATAAATACCTTAAATATAATTCAAATAGACTAAACAAGTAACAATTATACATTTCTACAAATCAGGGTTTCTGTAGTGACAATCAGGTTTTAAAAGGCATTTCATGACCAGTCTGTTATATAAGTGTTGAATGTTCTATTGAAAAATGAATGACTTGCTTTCCAATGCCTTTCCTATGCCTTCCAACCATATCTACAATTGCTCCATCAACAATTCTGGCTTACAATATACACAATATAAAAATATCTACTTGAAATTAATTCAATCTTTTGACAGACAACCTGAATGATTGTAGCAATGCATAAGTTCTCAGCATCCTGAATTCTTTCTCAAGCAAACTCAGCTGATAAAAGCCTTATATATAATAATATTAAGTAGAATGAGAGATACAAAGAAGTTAACAATATGCACTAACCTTTGGGAATCCTGGGACCACTAAAGAAGCCTGTGCCGTCATAATCTGTGCTGGAGGCACTAGCGGTCTGTTGGACACTGTAGGCGACTCCCTGAGCCAGGTCTGGGGCATCCCACTTCCAGCGTACCTTGTCTCCAACACTGGCAATCACCAGACTCTCACTCCACGCATACCCTTGTCCATAGTCTATAAAACAATGGGAATACAAGAAAATTAAGGAACTGAAATTTCATGCCTTTTACTATAATAATAATAATTATTAATTAATATCTAGTTGCTAAAATATCAAGTATATTTCTAAAAAATGGCCAGTTGATAAGTAACTAGATCTACCATTTTGCAACTGTATCAAAACTTTCTTGAGAACTAAACTAATAAGCAGCAAACCATGAAGAATTTAGGGGGATGGGAATGAACATGTTGGATCTGCTGAAAATCTTTCATTTTTCAAACTTTCATATTTTGTTTAATCAATTTGTATTCCTGTCAAGTCTTGCTGAATCTTCTTTTTAATCCTCAAACCCGATATTTCCCACTTACACATACACATTTCCTCTCCAAAAATTCTAACTGCAGTGTGTTCAAAACATTTTACCTGGATGTGTCCCATCGTTAGTGACTTCATATGTCTGTGCAGCTGTCCCAGTAACACAGGCAATGAGAGTAGCATCTGCCGACTCCACCTCGCAGGGAACGTTACCAAACATCACCACGTTACTGTCCGCGGTCTCGCTGAACCCTTCTCCCTTAATGAGGACGCGTGTTCCTCCCAGGATGGACCCGCGGTCGGGATAGATGTTTGTGACGGACAGACGGTAGTCCACGTCTGGAATGCTGTTTGTGCTGCATGAAAAAGACATTGTGGTTAAAAGGGCTGGCAGATTCTGTTAACTTTCATTGTCTGACCAAAGTATATCCTAAGTAAGGCTTGATTTATATATTACCAAGCAAACCTGTCCTTGGTGCTGAACAACATCCATACACAAGTCAGTGTACCTATTCTTGGTGCTGATGACCATCCACACACAAGGAAATTGCCTGTCCTTGGTGCTAAACACCATCCATACAAAAGAAGGCATACCTGTCTCTGGTACAAAACACCATCCACACACATAACCTGTCCTTGGTGCTGAATGCCATCCATACACAATGAAATTACCTGTCCTTGGTGCTGAATGCCATCCATACACAATGAAATTACCTGTCCTTGGTGCTAAATTTCTTCCACGCGCAAGTAAACACACCTGTCCTTGGTGCTAAATGGCATCCACACACAGACACACCTGTCCTTGGTGCTGAACACTATCCATACACAAAGAAATCACCTATCCTTGGTGCAGAACAACACCATCCATAGGCTTGGACATTACCTGTCCTTGGTGCTGAATGCCATCCATCCACACAATTAAACACAACTGTCCTTAGTGCTGAAGATAATCTTTACACAACATATTACCAACCTCGTGTCTGCATATCCATTTCCATCCACTAGGAGGTGTACAGGATATGACCCTGTTTCCATGGCCGGCAGTCTCACCACTACTTCAGTGTCTGAGTATGACAGAACCTCAGCCGCCTTTTCTCCGATCATCACGGCATCATCCGCTGCTGCTTCCCCGAAGGCTGTTCCAGTGATGGCAACAACTGTCCCACCTGTTTTTTACAAGAAGTTTTAAAATTAGTGAGAATCAGAAATATACAATGATTCCATTTTAGGATATTAACAATAAAATGTGTCATGCAGCTTCTATGGCAGCAAAGTAAATTATGCAATCTGTACAATCTATAGAAGATGATTCAAAATATTGGATGCATAATCTTAAAAATATGCGCTTAATTGGACCTGTGGACCTAAATTTTGGCTGTGATTGTACTCTTGCACCTAGATACTTGTGTACGGTAAAATGTATGTATACTATGATTGTACACTTAAACATATAGCATATTCTTGAAAACTTATTAACCTTTGCTGTGTTTGAGATTTTGAATTGATCTACCGTAATTTACCAGCAGAATGAATCATCAAAGAAGCCTCAATAGAGAATGCACAGTTGTTGTACCTTCCACACTTGCGACTGAGGTGTTGAATGCAGTAATGACAGGAGTCTGTCCTGCATCGTACGTGAAGCTTGTAGGGCTGGTCAGAGTTGTGCCCAGGTCATCTCCCTGGTACACTGTCACAGATACTGTCCCTGCTGTGGACTGAAAAACAACATTTTCATATTGTATTGTGATTATGTTTTGGTGTGTCTTTGTTCAGTAATAATTTAATAAGAAGCTATGGATGGATTGTAATGATATTCAGTATGTTTTAGACAAAGTTCAATATCATTTATCTTTATTTTTAGTGTCCCCAACATGCCTAGCATGAAGAAATAATTACAAAAACACAACACAGAAAAAAGAGATGGCAAAATCAAAGCTTGGTTATTAATGAAAAGACACATGTCTCCATGAATGCTCACCCTGGCAGGTGTAGTACAGGAGATGACACTGTACGTCCTCAGAGTGACTTCACAGGGTTGACCGTCGATCTTTGGGACGTAGTCCTCTCCAAAACCATGACCGGTGATATTCAACGTCGATCCACCTGTATCAACATCATCATGATAAAATTTTGATTAGTGAATTTTTTTCCTTTTGACAGCAAACAAGAAAAATGAAACAATTATCATTGAATGACATTTTCTGCATCTTTTAAAGGAGTTGTGGAAAAGGCAAACATTGAATGATTCATCCATTGTGTAATGCTGTGACCTAAAAATTAAAAAACTCTAAAATTTGCATTTGGATTCAACAACATTTATTTTGAATTACGGACTGTACATGTATATTTTAATTTTTGAAATTACATAATATAACAACTTTTGACTTAGTTTTCATTTGTATCTAAGTCTTCATATATAACTGCAAAGGATAAACAAATCTGATTGATAATTATGATATTTGATGAGAAATCTGACCCCCGAGGCTGCCGGATGTTGGAGTAATCCCGCTGACAGTGGCGGTGTACGTGAAACTGAACGTCTGGTTCACGTGCTTAGCGCGCCCCTTTCCACCAACCGTCAGCTGCACGGCGTGGGTACCGCCGGCGCCCTCTTGCACGGAACACGTGATCTGCTCGGCTGTTGCCGTGGCAACCACGCACGCCACTCCACCGATGTCGACGTTGATGAGAGAGGTGTTTGTGCTGAAGCCGCTGCCTGTGATGGTCAGATCAGTACTGGCACTTGCTGAGCCTGGAACAAACATCAGCAAGATAATGTCAAATGAAAGGTAAAGGAAAAGTAATCAGTGTAATTATTATATAGATATATATGGACTCAAAAAGAATTAGTTACATTTTACTAGCCTGTGTATACATGTGACACTATCATGAAGGTAAACAACATGTACAATTATCTAACTGTTAGCAATCTGACTTTTGAATGACAAGCCAAGGACAAGGTCATTAATATATCTTAGTTTAGATAATTTGTAAAACATTCTTGGCACAATTTGAGCACATTGAAGATCCCAGTTCTTTTCAAAGGATATGCAAGCCTTGGTGTGTGATTGAGTCTGAAAATTTTTTGATAAAAGATTTCCTGAATCATTACTTACATCAATACCACACTGAAGCATGCAAATTCACGATATACTTTGTACAACATATGTACTCACCACTAGTAGGGGACACAGATGTTATGGTTGGTGTTGCACCATCGTTCCATACAAAGTCACAGACTCCGACACAAGAGGAGGGGACATTGTTGATGAAGACTTGGACCTGTGGGTTGTCATGCACAGTCTCCACGTAGTCTCCGCCGAGAGGGTTAATGAACAGGCCGCCATCTCTGGACTCCACCACTTCTGCTGCTGCATCTTCACCACTCAGGCCACTGCCATCCACCTGGGGGAACAGATAGTTTTTTTTATTTCATTTTATTTTCTAAAACAATGAAGAGACTGGAGTGAACAAAACCTAATAGAAACAGTGCTCATATCCAAGTAACCACCTGCTACAGTAACAAGCTCTTAAACTGACACACCAGTCAGACGCTACATGTATTTGGGTGTTAAAAAATAAGCACATACAGCATCTTATTATAACCTAAATTCTTTACTTATTTTGCTGAACTGTTTTTAGATTTTTTAATGGTATTTTGATGATTTCTGAAATTCACTTACATGTACACAATGTACATGGTCGACTTAGTGTGGGCCAATCTTTCATATGCATGTAACTGTGTGCAAGCACATCTAACTCTCAGAAGATGGTAACATAACAACAGATGATAAACCAGATAGTAAGTGAGTGAGTGGAATGTTAGATGTCTTACCTGTATGGCAGGCTTATCTCCCCCACTCAGTAGCCAGTCTACAGTCCAGGTGTAGCCGGAACAGGAGCCCTCTCTCTCCACCGACACCTCACCTGTACCGATCGTCAGCAGCTGGGCTTTTAGGTCACTCGCAGATATGTCAGACGCAATCCCTGAAGTACAGAATACAGACATGATTCAACAGTGTTGGGGGGACTATATGTTTGCATCAAAGCAACGACTCATAAGTTTCTTGCTAAGTTTGATCCATTTTTGTACTCACAAAATAGAAAACTGAGGGCTCAGAATACAATGTGTAAAAGAAAAGTGTGCATCAACTGTTTCAAAAATCATGTACTACTTTAGTTTATAGATATATAAAACGAGTGAATTTGTCATAAAGATCATCTCACCAAACCAATATTTCATTATATGCTTGCATAAGATGTAAGACTTATCAAATGAAGAACTTGTCAACTGGAACTTACCAGTCACAGAGGCTCCTTTATAACTTAAGTCCAGGGTGCCAGTAATCGGTGGTGTAGCGCCCCACTCCCTTTCTATCAGTATCTGGGAGCTGGTTCCCGTGCTCGGGAAGGTGTAGGTCTTTCTATTGCGATTACCGCTTTTCTATGGGATAGATAAGAATTCAAATGAAATTCTGCATTGCCATTGTGGTTGGCACAGCTCCATATACTAGTATTAGCTAAAATATCAGCTAAACCTGATACCATACATATCATCATCATGTATATCATTCCGTTATAAAAGTAATTACAAACCCAAATAATATCTTACAAGAAAGAAAGACTGAAATGAAAAATGTCTAGAACAATGCTGATATTCAAATGGTGGGAAGGGTTGTGTAGCAATACACTGTACATATTGTACCTAGCTGTACCAGTAAAACGGTTAATGTACAGGTCTGTATCCAAATGTCAAGAGAAAGAAAGGCAGCTGGTTAAATGCTTAATGTCAGATGAATGACTAAACTTGTCTGGTTACATGTACTTGGTATCAGACCTGTACTCAAATTGCTGTATCTACTTTCAACTTTCAACTTTATTTGTTCAACCAGGTATCACACTCAGGCCACTCTGGCCTGTTTTTCAGGAAATCCTGGTACAAAAGCACAGACAAACACCTAACAGTTGAACAGATTCACAATACATCCAAAAGTCTAAAAATAGCACATAGATAAAACTAATCTTAAATACAATTCGATAAAAACTGTTTAAAAGTTCTGGGACTAGGCTGCTGTCGTTGTTTTAGGGGGAGTGAGTTCCAGAGGTAAGGTCCATAGTACTGTAAGCTGTTACTGTATGAAGTAGCTACATGACTTGTTGTATATCTGTAAAAAAATTCTACACAGTGACTGCCTACATGTGATTTAAAGGTCTTACCGTTGCGGATCGGACCTCCATGAGTGGGAAGTTGTGACCACAGTTGTACGGCACAAACGTGATGTTGTAGACTGACTCCTCCGCAGTCTTGGACACCAGGACGTCACTCACCACGTTTCCACTCAGGCTTGGTCCAGGTGCACTCTGGGATAGCACATCTGTGGGTCAGAGAGTTTGAGTAACATTTTAGAAGGTCTTAGTAAAAAAATAAATCACATTATAAATATTAGAAATGTTCAGAAGTGAACCTTTTGAAAATACAATTCACAGATTTAAATGAAAAGAAGATATTCATGAAAGTGATAGATCAAGTATTAGACAATATCTTGAAGTCATCAAAATTACAATATGTATTCTGCACATGAGGTGATGAAGGAATTAGCACAGTAAGTTTTCATTGTTGCTAATTACCACACAAATCCACATTGTCAGAAACTTACCGTCTGGATTACTGACAGTAGCAATCCTCCCAACGTAGAAGTTATCGATGTAGAAGTCCTCCTCCTCACCACTTGGAATCTGATGTCCCCCGGTCAGAAGCATGCCGGACATGCGGAAGTTGCTTCCTGCGGTGATGTGGTTTGACACCAGTTCGTACACGTTGAGGCAGATATAATGCCACCTGAAGTGGGAACAGGAAACATTCTGTATTTAGCAAACTGTCACGTAGTGGCGCTATGTACATGTCTGCTTTTGGTGTGATTGCGTGTTTGTTTGTTTATTTGCTTCTGTGTCAGTTATTTGAATGTTGTAGAATCACAGGAACTGAGGGGGAATGGTGTAACCGCAGACTGAAAGGAAGGAGATCAAAATGGTCGGCCCACTGGCTGGGAGGAATATGATAACTATGCATAAAACCAGCGAGTGATCAACAATGAATGATTAAACAAGAAATTTATACCTATAAATACATTGTGGTTCATGCAGGTGTAAACTCTTCAATTTCTTGTCAAACCTTGGTTTTTTTTACTCCTTTTATCTACATTGAAAGTACAGATTTCTGAAACTTACTGTTGGTCGTTCACCAGTCCCACGTCATATGTAGGCCACCACATCTTAGCTAGACCACCCTCATTATAGTTCAGGCGCAGAAAAATCTTAGAGCTGAAGCTTGGTCCTCCTTTGTATGCAAAGCAGGTCTGTTTAAAACAAGGAACAAAAATTTCAGTTAAAAGGAATTAATATAACTTAGTCAAACATGTATTTGACAATAACAATAGCACTGTGACAGTAGGAAATAATCAGAAACATACAGATTTACTGTTACAGTGATATCATACTAAATAGTCTATGTATTAAAAATCTGAAATCATTTATCAACTTCATAATGAGGCAGATAATAGTCATTTGGGTACCTAATTTTGTAAAGGAGTAAAAATATCAACCACAAATGTACGTAACTAAAAAAAGTAGTTTTTTAGTTCCACAAAACAGTCATGATAACTCACGTATCTATAGGTCTGCAGGGGAATTTCTCCTGCGTTGTAGTAGTGGTAGATCCAGTAGGGCCTCTTCAATGCATAACGGCCGCATGCCACGTCCCCTGGGACCCTGGGTCCGTTTTGAAAGCTGGTTGGGTCACTCTCAAAGTCCCGAAAGAACTTTGTGATGGAACTGCTGGGGTTGGAGATGGCATCAACGCACTTGACAGACAGCATGGAGAGTATAGCACTGCGCACCTGGAAATTTGAAGAGAATTTCAGACTTCTATCTAGGAAGTATTTTTGGTTTTTGTCAGATTCAAGTTCACAAACCTCGGGGAAGTGTTTCGGGAACTGTGGAGCACTGGAGGGATTTACATAAAGTATCATGTGTTACACCAATTCCTGAAGGCACGTGCTGATTCACCTGACAATCAACTGTCAAAATCACTTCCCACCTATCAAGCAACTAAAAGCAATCAGGACAGACAGAGTTATCAACTCAGTCACACAAAACATTATACTTCCACATACTCAGGAGTGAGAACCAGGTCATGAAACAATCACCTACCACCTTGACTTGGTTGAGTTAATATTGCTACTGGCTGTTGGGACTGTTGTTTCTTTCTAACTTAAAGTTTGTGGTCCCGGTTATTGTGTTATAGAAAGTAAGGTTAAACATCTAACCGTTGGTCCATCTGCATCATTTGAAATGGGGTCAGAGTAGGCACCACCGAACATCAGCGTGAAGGTAGCCAGGGACGGCTTTCCTTCAGTTGTCCTGGCCACACTGGCTCCACTGGCCAGACTCACTTCAATCGTTGGGAAGGTTCCTAAAGACATGGGAATTTCATTGAACATCTTTAGAGTCATCAACATTTAGTTTCTGAGTTTTACTTCAGAAAGTTGTATGTATCATCACTACCATGAATTAAATATTTTTCTCCATAAAATCTGGTGCAAATTACATTAACTTGAAGCTAAATTTGCACTTTGGATATGAAATCATGATATCAGTAACTTTGATGCACATCAGTACTGAATTTATCTTTTAACTACCCCTTCCACTATTAATTGGTGAACACGTGTGTTACTTGTGAACCCGAAGCATCAACAACTCCATAACTGGCAAGATTAAGTAAGGATCATGTTTAGACAAAAACCAGTTCATGATACTGTAATGCTGTAATAATAAGACACACGCATTACCTTGGGTAGACCTGAACTCCACGGTATATCGATTGCCTGACTTGGAGACACGGACTTGTTCAGGGGCAATGGAGGGGAGCACGTTGAGGGCATTCTGGACTGTTCCTGCACTGTTGTCTGAGTTCAGCAGTCCTGCACAGGAGTAACATTAAGTTAAACACAGATTCAGTAATTGTTACAGGAGTTCTTAAAAGGACATTGGAAAACAGGAAATATTTATTGACAATCATTAACATCAAAGTCAACACATGTTGCTCAACACAACAATGTTGCTCAATATCAACATACATGTAACAAATATCTCCATGAATATAGACTTATGAAATGTAAGAAATAGATGATACAATCATGTATTGTGATCATCAATATTATAGTTAGGAAATATGGTCATGCTGGATAGATAGGAACAGTTGCTTGAGAACATAAAAATAAAAGAAGAAGACCTGAAAATAATGCCTGGATCTTCATCTGAATTGTATATCTGTCCAAAATTTATCCACTTAAAAGTTGCTTATCAAGTCCTTCAAACAAAGGGATTATGAAACTAAATTAATCAACCAACCAATGCCAAAAAAAAACACACAACATGAAAATCTTAAAACCACTGTTAAAAGTTAACAGAGCCCTTAGTTTCTGTCATGAACACCTGAAATACATACCTGTGGTGGCACCCCCTACTGTTAGCTTAAAGTTCTGTCCACCGGAGATGGTCACAGTCTGGACTTCATTCCTAGCCGAGGCGGTCGACCAGCTTGACAGGGTCACGATCTGAAATATCATCACAAAGTTTAATATTTTATCTGTGGTAACATTTTATCTCCTGTCAAGGACAAAATACTTCCACAGGTGTGGGCAACTTTCCACAATTTTCTCCTTTACACAAATTTCTCCTAAAATCCCTAAGAGTAAGAGACAATGAATTATGTCAACGAATAAAAAGACTTTTAAAACTCTTTGTTACATTGTCTTCCATTCATTTTAACAATACACATGTTCAATTAAATAGCACAGAGAACCTAATGCCAAACAATTAGTCTGACTCATTATAAATGGATATAAATGTAAAGTCATGGTTGAGCCTTACCTTTTGACTTGGCAGATTTTCTAATACAGATGGCGTTGGTCATGAGCTATTATTATTTACTTGCAGACAATGTTAATAATAGTGTATGACAGACTCATGTAGTAAAACGAAGGAAACTTACCTGAACTTCATTCCTTACTGTAGAAGTCGTTTTGATTTCTTGCTCCTCCATCCAGGCATTGTCTGTCTGTCCCGAGGTGAAGTCAGTATCAAAGTAGCGTGCAGCGACGTAGACATTGGAGCCACCACCACCTTCATGATGGGTCACCTCCATGTAATACCTATAAAATCATGTAAATTGTGGTAAGTCTTGACAAAGTACAAATACGGTTAAGATCTTGAAATTTTTGTAGTGGTTTTATATTCAAAGTTTTTGAAGTGACCTCTTCATGGTGAATTCATGACATCGGGAATCATTATGCATTTTCCAACATATTACTGTACTACTACATTTTGTAGTAAAAGTACAACAGACTTGTTTCCACTGCAAATTGAAAACATTCGTAAAAAATCTCCTGCCACAAAATAAAACCATAGCAAAAATACATGAATTTACAGTATTTTGTAAAGTTAAAACTAGAGAGAGTTGTTGTGAAGATGACTGTCAAAGATTTGGCCTAAGCCCACCGACCTCTTTCCTTCCTGCAGCATCATTTTTTCTGTCCTTTGCTCTGCATGTCTGGTCCAGTGGGGCCTGTACTGGCGACAGTAGGCAACCCTCACCTGGAGAAGAAAAGAAAGACACAAAAGTAGGAAAACTCTTCAGCCCATGGAATTCATTATAATTGGTATATAACAGTAACAGTGTTAGATATTGTACAAGGGTGACACAATGAATTTTAACTTAAAATTTAAGTACAGGAGGTACGTTTTTCCACAAATGGTATACAGTAATTACATGCATGTATATCATTTTTAAATTAATCTTCTGCCCTCCTCATGTTTATTGCAAAATAAATTGAATATACTTGTAGTTAGAAGATATACTGTATTTATGATAATGCTGGCTTTGAATCTAAATTCCTCAATATTCATGTAAACTTGACTAACCCTTTTTGCAGGGTCTTCATCTGGGCTCATGTACATGTTGGATCTGTCGTCTGATTTGACGTAGAACTGCCACAATCCGGTTGCAGTTGGTACAAAGAAAGCCTTCGTCCTTGTTACGTAACTGTGCAGAAAGGGATCAACCAGTAAGAAGGAAGTTCAAATGTTACATTGATAAAAATAATTTTTCTAATTACAACATGATATTGCATATGTCCATTTCAAGACATTGCATTTAGTAATATGTAAGTTCTTTTTTTAAATCTTGACTTACATGTACTTAAACTATATCATAATGATTTAATGCTATATAAATTATATGGAGGTATGGGAATATAATGGTTTTCTTGTGTATTTTTTTTTATCAATGAAACACTGTAGTGTGTAATTTCAGTGTTGTAAAGAGTGAATGTTGAAATGTTTGCAGTTTTCAGTGACCATGAAATTCCACTGCATCTTTATAATAATTATTGTACTGCAAAACTCATTTCCACTCCTACAGCAAAAATAACTGAATCTACTTACGAATCCATGACCGGCTCAGTCCACCAGAAGCCCTCCGCTACAGGACGGACCCAGTACCCAGCTCTGTCAGAGGTGTAGTTGGTGACCAGTGCAAAATCATCTGTACTCCAGGGATTGGTGTTGTTCCACTGTTCGATTCTTGCACCACGGCCACCTAGCGGTAACAACCAAAATAACAAGAGAGCCATTTTAGATTATTTGGTCTCTCAAATGATGGCATCTTTCATATCATTAATCATTTGGTAGCAACTTGTTGCAATTCTCTTCTCAATCCAAGGAATATAATTCAGCACACATCCAGTGATTTTTGCCCATTGATATGAAAAATGCTACATAAATTTTTCTTTTATGCAATACACATGTGTGTAAAATATTTCATACATATATCTAACCATCACTTGTCTATAACTGTAACACCGAATTGATAGGTTTTCCTCAGTTTATTATTTCAAGTGCACTTACCTGGCCAAGCTGGTAGGGGGCTCTCTGGAACAGCTGGGGTGATGCACTCAATGGTGTCAAATGTTGGGGTACCCACAACCTCACATGGTTGCCCTGGAAAAAGTATCATAATCTTATATTTAAAGCAACTAAAAAAAATAAATCTACTAGGAGATATATCAGCTACTATTTGAGGAAAATATTTTAAAAAAATCTATAGCATGTTGGACAATAGGCAAATTTTTCGCATTATTCTACGCACAAGATTTACCACAAACACACACACACAAACACATGCACGTACGCGTGCGCATGCACACACACACTTACCTCCAACCAGAACCCTTGGAGGTGTCCTGCCAGTGGTGTAGTTAAAGAACCTCCCCCTGATGGTGATACGGGTGCCTCCTCCTTCACTACCTCCGGATGGACTAACACCCAACACCTCTGTAACATTTACGGATAATACATACATGTACACAATCAGCTAATATCTGTGAAACATTTCAGAAAGTTAACACATGTTTATTTTCATATCGTGCACTCTGTATAATTATTCTCCCTACAGTACTTGTAGACTGTGGCAGATTCATTTTGCCCATTTACACAGAAATTATGATCATAATTTATAACTGCTGACCTGCATGAGTTTGGAATCCGTACAGTTCAGACTGGGCACTGATTTGTATGTTTTCTTTTGTAGTCTGGGACCTGTGGAAAAAGTAAGAGTATTTGTAATTTGATCAAGGGCAGTATAATGTCCTTGATTTGCTGTACCGGTATTGCACAGATGCACAATTCCATTTCGTGCTGGAATTATAATTAGTTGGAGAAAGTTTTAAGAAAATAGTCATATTTGTTTTGAATCTATTCCCAGAATATAGTTATCTTTACCAATCTGATAAATTCCTTCATTTGCCAGGTTATAAAATAAACTGTAATCATACATGTATTAGGTGTTTAAAACACATGACGAGTGTGGGCACTACAGTAACAGTGAAAGATACATACCTGCCACGGCTTCCACTGATGACAAAACTTCCATTGTGACTACCTGTAGGCAAAAAACAAACATGAGACGTTAATATTGTATAAAGAGCTAATGTTACACACTCGGATAAATTTTTGAAAAACAATGACTCTGGAAAGTCATGTTCCACTTAGAAGTGATTGGAGGAGTGAGCTATATAGCTAGAATTTTATTGATACTCTGCTACTCCCAACCTTGTTTTTTTTTTTTGTTTTACAAACCAGAGCTGAATGTGTGATGTTTTTACCAATGAACTTGTTCTTGACTTGACATTTCAGGTTTCCCCAGTTGGAGTCAGCATCCAGCTGTATCCCGTACCTGTAAAAAACACAACAAACATTTAAACAGTTACTGTAACTTAAAGTGTAAGAGAGCATCACAAGATTATAGGTGCAACCAAACAACCGAAAAGCACTTCAAATAACAAACCATGCTTCAAGCTTCAAAAAATCTCTGTATCTTTGAAAAAGGCCTCATGTACAGAGGTTGACAGATTATTATAATAGACTTTTAAAAAACTACTAGTACACATTTATACATGTACGTCTTATGCTCACAAAGGTTTTATTACAAGGTATGAAATGGACATCTAAATATCACATATAATAAAATGCATCATAAATCATACATCATATTTACCCTACAATACAATTCTGTGAAAGATATGCATACTCACAGTTCTCCAGTTTCGTCGACCAAGTCACAAATGGCATTGCCAACATAAGCTCTGCAGAAAGAAAGCAACAGTTACAACCATCCCAATGTACTTCCAGTATAAATCTTTAGCAGTGCATGGTTTCATCTTGATTAGTCTTCACATTTTTTGCTGTGACGTCTCCACCATAAATTCATGACACTGAATTATGTCTCCCTTCTCTGACTATAGTACCCTCTGTACAGTAGTAGTACAATAAAAAGGCACATTTGTGATATCATGATTTTGCAGCAAAGAGGTCGGTCACATACATTTCAAAACCACCACAAACATTATTGGACACACACTAGTAACTGTTAGACTCACAAGTGAACTGTTAGGCTATATACAGGGTGAGGGTCACTGGTACAATGTACTTGACGTCAAGACCATGAAAAAAGAAACTGAAGGTGCCCACCTTTCGATGGTGTCTGCATCGCCCCCAGCTGTATTCTGGTACTTTGAAGTGAAGATCTTTCCACGAAAGTCCACAACAGTTCCTGGAATACAGAGCCACAAAACACTTAATGTTGTCATCAAATCTTGATTTTGAATAAAATTCTCCATGCAATTGATAAGTTTTTGTAACATAACATTAATGTAGTGCTGTCACAATTTGTTAACCAAACCTAAGCGTTATGTTAATCAAACCTTGTTTGCATCATCTCAGAACTGCAATTGAATCTGAGATATCTGAGAACCTCCACATATTTTATGGAGGTATGACATCTTGGAACACTTGTTTTCTGCATTCACGAGTTGCACATTCCCAGGATCCTTTGCGCACAGGGTAGGGTAAACCACGTCATCCTCGGCTCTGGTCGGAAGAAGGTATCTGGCCGATAGTAGTAGTAGTAGGCTGGGAGCATTCAATTTCAAAAGTCTGTCTTTTTGTCACATTTTCACGTAGTATGTTGAATCAACCCTATCCTATCCCATACCGATAGTCATGGAGCAAAAATTCGATGCCGCTTTGCCGTACGAACGCCGTGAAAAACTACGTGCCTCCCGCCGCCGGCAGTGGTGTCAGCCATTTTTTAAATTTCCGAGCGCTCGCGAACACTTCCGACTTCTTCCGAGCAGAGCCGAGGATGAGTCACGTGGTTTACCCTACCCTGTGCGCAAAGGATCCTGGGAATGTGCAACTCGTGAATGGTCAATCAAGCCCTGACCTTTGACCTCCAAACATCCTACTCCCTTGTCTCCTAAAATTGGTTTCTTACTGTTTCCCCCAAAAGTTTGCATACATAAAAGTTGTTCTATGGCTCCTATCACTCAATGCAAGTTAATTGGTTTATGAACTACATTGTAGTAATTTCGCTAAAATAGTTTGTAAAACAACACATGCTTACCAGGAGGTCCAGATTTGGGGGTGATCCCGCTGATGTACGGTGTATGGCCATCCTCGTACTGCATTTAGGACATAAAGATGAACGTGGCTATTTACACTCCCGGTGTGTAAATAAAATCTATTTGTCTTTTATATACACTCCGGGAGTGTAAATAAAATCTATTTGTCTTTTATATACACTCCGGGAGTGTAAATAAAATCTATTTGTCTTTTATATACACTCCGGGAGTGTAAATAAAATCTATTTGTCTTTTATATACACTCCGGGAG